>NW_028263310.1:0-107000 GCF_982192425.1 Myodes glareolus
TAGTGTTTCTTGTGAATGCTCGCAAGTTGCTTAAGGTACTTTCAAAGGAAAGTGATTTTCTCTGAAAGGACATAATTTAGAAAGTGAAGCAACACTCCATTCACTTCGCACAGTGAATTGAAGTGTTGGAACAGACTGCTTCTCTTTCAGAGAATCGCATGTGAGTTTCTGGTGAATGCTTGTAAGTAGCTTAAGGCACTTTCAAAGGAAAGTGATTTTCTCTGAAAGGACAGCATTTAGAAAGTGAAGCAACACTCCATTCACTTCGCACAGTGAATTGAAGTGTTGGAACAGACTGCTTCTCTTTCAGAGAAACGCATGTGAGTTTCTGTTGAATGCTTGTAAGTAGCTTAAGGCACTTTCAAAGGAAAGTGATTTTCTCTGAAAGGACAGCATTTAGAAAGTGAAGCAACACTCCATTAACTTCACAAAGTGAATTGAAGTGCTGGAACAGACTGCTTCTCTTTCAGAGAAACGCATGTGAGTTTTTTATGAATGCTTGAAAGTAGTTTAAGGCACTTTCAAAGGAAAGTGATTTTCTCTGAAAGGACAGCATTTAGAAAGTGAGGCAACACTCCATTCACTTCGCACAGTGAATTGAAGTGTTGGAACAGACTGCTTCTCTTTCAGAGAAACGCATGTGAGTTTCTTCCTAATGCTTGCAAGTAGCTTAAGGCACTTTCAAGGGAAAGTGATTTTCTTTGAAAGGACAGCATTTAGAAAGTGAAGCAACACTCCATCCACTTCGCACAGTGAATTGAAGTTTTGGAACAGACTGCTTCTCTTTCATAGAAACGCATGTGAGTTTCTTGTGAATTCTTGCAAGTTGCTTAAGGCACTTTCAAAGGAAAGTGATTTTCTCTGAAAGGACAGCATTTAGAAAGTGAAGCAACACTCCATTCACTTCGCACAGTGAATTGAAGTGTTGGAACAGACTGCTTCTCTTTCAGAGAAACGCATGTGAGTTTTTTGTGAATGCTTGAAAGTAGTTTAAGGCACTTTCAAAGGAAAGTGATTTTCTCTGAAAGGACAGCATTTAGAAAGTGAAGCAACACTCCATTCACTTCGCACAGTGAATTGAAGTTTTGGAACAGACTGCTTCTCTTTCAGAGAAACGCATGTAAGTTTCTTCCTAATGCTTGCAAGTAGCTTAAGGCACTTTCAATGGAAAGTGATTTTCTCTGAAAGGACAGCATTTAGAAAGTGAAGCAACACTCCATTCACTTCGCACAGTGAATTGAAGTGTTGGAACAGACTGCTTCTCTTTCAGAGAAACGCATGTGAGTTTCTTCCTAATGCTTGCAAGTAGCTTAAGGCACTTTCAAAGGAAAGTGATTTTCTCTGAAAGGACATCATTTAGAAAGTGAAGCAACACTCCATTCACTTCGCACAGTGAATTGAAGTGTTGGAACAGACTGCTTCTCTTTCAGAGAAATGCATGTGAGTTTCTGTTGAATGCTTGTAAGTAGCTTAAGGCACTTTCAAAGGAAAGTGATTTTCTCTGAAAGGACAGCATTTAGAAAGTGAGGCAACACTCTATTCACTTCACACAGTGAATTGAAGTGTTGGAACAGACTGCTTCTGTTTCAGAGAAACGCATGTGAGTTTCTTCCTAATGCTTGCAAGTAGCTTAAGGCACTATCAAAGGAAAGTGATTTTCTCTGAAAGGACAGCATTTAGAAAGTGAAGCAACACTCCATTCACTTCGCACAGTGAATTGAAGTGTTGGAACCGACTGCTTCTCTTTCAGAGAAACGCATGTGAGTTTCTGGTGAATGCTTGTAAGTAGCTTAAGGCACTTTCAAAGGAAAGTGATTTTCTCTGAAAGGACAGCATTTAGAAAGTGAAGCAACACTCCATTCACTTCGTGCAGTGAATTGAAGTGTTGGAGCAGAGTGCTTCTCTTTCATAGAAACTCCTTAGTGTTTCTTGTGAATGCTTGCAAGTTGCTTAAGGCACTTTCAAAGGAAAGTGATTTATTCTGAAAGGACATAATTCAGAAAGTGAAGCAACACTCCATTCACTTCGCACAGTGAATTGAAGTGTTGGAACAGACTGCTTCTCTTTCAGAGAAACGCATGTGAGTTTCTGTTGAATGCTTGTAAGTAGCTTAAGGCACTTTCAAAGGAAAGTGATTTTCTCTGAAAGGAAAGCATTTAGAAAGTGAAGCAACACTCCATTCACTTCGCACAGTGAATTGAAGTGTTGGAACAGACTGCTTCTCTTTCAGAGAAACGCATGTGAGTTTCTGTTGAATGCTTGTAAGTAGCTTACGGCACTTTCAAAGGAAAGTGATTTTCTCTGAAAGGACAGCATTTAGAAAGTGAGGCAACACTCCATTCACTTCACACAGTGAACTGAAGTGCTGGAACAGACTGCTTCTCTTTCAGAGAAACGCATGTGAGTTTTTTATGAATGCTTGAAAGTAGTTAAGGCACTTTCAAAGGAAAGTGATTTTCTCTGAAAGGACAGCATTTAGAAAGTGAGGCAACACTCCATTCACTTCGCACAGTGAATTGAAGTGTTGGAACAGACTGCTTTTTTCAGAGAGAAGCATGTGAGTTTCTGGTGAATGCTTGTAAGTACCTTAAGGCACTTTCAAAGGAAAGTGATTTTCTCTGAAAGGACAGCATTTAGAAAGTGAAGCAACACTCCATTCACTTCGCAGAGTGAATTGAAGTATAGGAACAGACTGCTTCTCTTTCAGAGAAACGCATGTGAGTTTCTGGTGAATGCTTCTAAGTAGCTTAAGGCACTTTCAAAGGAAAGTGATTTTCTCTGAAAGGACAGCATTTAGAAAGTGAAGCAACACTCCATTCACTTCGCAGAGTGAATTGAAGTATTGGAACAGACTGCTTCTCTTTCAGAGAAACGCATGTGAGTTTCTGTTGAATGCTTGTAAGTAGCTTAAGGCACTTTCAAAGGAAAGTGATTTTCTCTGAAAGGACAGCATTTAGAAAGTGAGGCAACACTCCATTCACTTCGCACAGTGAATTGAAGTGTTGGAACCGACTGCTTCTCTTTCAGAGAAACGCATGTGATTTTCTGGTGAATGCTTGTAAGTACCTTAAGGCACTTTCAAAGGAAAGTGATTTTCTCTGAAAGGACAGCATTTAGAAAGTGAAGCAACACTCCATTCACTTCGTGCAGTGAATTGAAGTGTTGGAGCAGAGTGCTTCTCTTTCATAGAAACGCCTTAGTGTTTCTTGTGAATGCTTGCAAGTTGCTTAAGGCACTTTCAAAGGAAAGTGATTTTCTCTGAAAGGACAGCATTTAGAAAGTGAGGCAACACTCCATTCACTTCGCACAGTGAATTGAAGTGTTGGAACCGACTGCTTCTTTTTCAGAGAGACGCATGTGAGTTTCTGGTGAATGCTTGTAAGTAGCTTAAGGCACTTTCAAAGGAAAGTGATTTTCTCTGAAAGGACAGCATTTAGAAAGTGAAGCAACACTCCATTCACTTCGCACAGTGAATTGAAGTGTTGGAACAGACTGCTTCTCTTTCAGAGAAACGCATGTGAGTTTCTGTTGAATGCTTGTAAGTAGCTTAAGGCACTTTCAAAGGAAAGTGATTTTCTCTGAAAGGACAGCATTTAGAAAGTGAGGCAACACTCCATTCACTTCACACAGTGAATTGAAGTGCTGGAACAGACTGCTTCTCTTTCAGAGAAACGCATGTGAGTTTTTTATGAATGCTTGAAAGTAGTTAAGGCACTTTCAAAGGAAAGTGATTTTCTCTGAAAGGACAGCATTTAGAAAGTGAGGCAACACTCCATTCACTTCGCAGAGTGAATTGAAGTGTTGGAACAGACTGCTTCTTTTTCAGAGAGACGCATGTGAGTTTCTGGTGAATGCTTGTAAGTACCTTAAGGCACTTTCAAAGGAAAGTGATTTTCTCTGAAAGGACAGCATTTAGAAAGTGAAGCAACACTCCATTCACTTCGCAGAGTGAATTGAAGTATTGGAACAGACTGCTTCTTTTTCAGAGAAACGCATGTGAGTTTCTGGTGAATGCTTGTAAGTAGCTTAAGGCACTTTCAAAGGAAAGTGATTTTCTCTGAAAGGACAGCATTTAGAAAGTGAAGCAACACTCCATTCACTTCGCACAGTGAATTGAAGTGTTGGAACAGACTACTTCTCTTTCAGAGAAACGCATGTGAGTTTTTTATGAATGCTTGAAAGTAGTTTAAGGCACTTTCAAAGGAAAGTGATTTTCTCTGAAACGACAGCATTTAGAAAGTGAGGCAACACTCCATTCACTTCGCACAGTGAATTGAAGTGTTGGAACCGACTGCTTCTCTTTCAGAGAAACGCATGTGAGTTTCTTCCTAATGCTTGCAAGTAGCTTAAGGCACTATCAAAGGAAAGTGATTTTCTCTGAAAGGACAGCATTTAGAAAGTGAAGCAACACTCCATTCACTTCGCACAGTGAATTGAAGTGTTGGAACAGACTGCTTCTCTTTCAGAGAAACGCATGTGAGTTTTTTATGAATGCTTGAAAGTAGTTTAAGGCACTTTCAAAGGAAAGTGATTTTCTCTGAAACGACAGCATTTAGAAAGTGAGGCAACACTCCATTCACTTCGCACAGTGAATTGAAGTGTTGGAACCGACTGCTTCTCTTTCAGAGAAACGCATGTGAGTTTCTGGTGAATGCTTGTAAGTAGCTTAAGGCACTTTCAAAGGAAAGTGATTTTTCTCTGAAAGGACAGCATTTAGAAAGTGAAGCAACACTCCATTCACTTCGTGCAGTGAATTGAAGTGTTGGAACAGAGTGCTTCTCTTTCATAGAAACGCCTTAGTGTTTCTTGTGAATGCTCGCAAGTTGCTTAAGGTACTTTCAAAGGAAAGTGATTTTCTCTGAAAAGACATAATTTAGAAAGTGAAGCAACACTCCATTCACTTCGCACAGTGAATTGAAGTGTTGGAACAGACTGCTTCTCTTTCAGAGAAACGCATGTGAGTTTCTGGTGAATGCTTGTAAGTAGCTTAAGGCACTTTCAAAGGAAAGTGATTTTCTCTGAAAGGACAGCATTTAGAAAGTGAAGCAACACTCCATTCACTTCGCACAGTGAATTGAAGTGTTGGAACAGACTGCTTCTCTTTCAGAGAAACGCATGTGAGTTTCTGTTGAATGCTTGTAAGTAGCTTAAGGCACTTTCAAAGGAAAGTGATTTTCTCTGAAAGGACAGCATTTAGAAAGTGAGGCAACACTCCATTAACTTCACAAAGTGAATTGAAGTGCTGGAACAGACTGCTTCTCTTTCAGAGAAACGCATGTGAGTTTTTTATGAATGCTTGAAAGTAGTTTAAGGCACTTTCAAAGGAAAGTGATTTTCTCTGAAAGGACAGCATTTAGAAAGTGAGGCAACACTCCATTCACTTCGCACAGTGAATTGAAGTGTTGGAACAGACTGCTTCTCTTTCAGAGAAACGCATGTGAGTTTCTTCCTAATGCTTGCAAGTAGCTTAAGGCACTTTCAAGGGAAAGTGATTTTCTTTGAAAGGACAGCATTTAGAAAGTGAAGCAACACTCCATCCACTTCGCACAGTGAATTGAAGTTTTGGAACAGACTGCTTCTCTTTCATAGAAACGCATGTGAGTTTCTTGTGAATTCTTGCAAGTTGCTTAAGGCACTTTCAAAGGAAAGTGATTTTCTCTGAAAGGACAGCATTTAGAAAGTGAAGCAACACTCCATTCACTTCGCACAGTGAATTGAAGTGTTGGAACAGACTGCTTCTCTTTCAGAGAAACGCATGTGAGTTTTTTGTGAATGCTTGAAAGTAGTTTAAGGCACTTTCAAAGGAAAGTGATTTTCTCTGAAAGGACAGCATTTAGAAAGTGAAGCAACACTCCATTCACTTCGCACAGTGAATTGAAGTTTTGGAACAGACTGCTTCTCTTTCAGAGAAACGCATGTAAGTTTCTTCCTAATGCTTGCAAGTAGCTTAAGGCACTTTCAATGGAAAGTGATTTTCTCTGAAAGGACAGCATTTAGAAAGTGAAGCAACACTCCATTCACTTCGCACAGTGAATTGAAGTGTTGGAACAGACTGCTTCTCTTTCAGAGAAACGCATGTGAGTTTCTTCCTAATGCTTGCAAGTAGCTTAAGGCACTTTCAAAGGAAAGTGATTTTCTCTGAAAGGACATCATTTAGAAAGTGAAGCAACACTCCATTCACTTCGCACAGTGAATTGAAGTGTTGGAACAGACTGCTTCTCTTTCAGAGAAATGCATGTGAGTTTCTGTTGAATGCTTGTAAGTAGCTTAAGGCACTTTCAAAGGAAAGTGATTTTCTCTGAAAGGACAGCATTTAGAAAGTGAGGCAACACTCTATTCACTTCACACAGTGAATTGAAGTGTTGGAACAGACTGCTTCTCTTTCAGAGAAACGCATGTGAGTTTCTTCCTAATGCTTGTAAGTAGCTTAAGGCACTTTCAAAGGAAAGTGATTTTCTCTGAAAGGACAGCATTTAGAAAGTGAAGCAACACTCCATTCACTTCGTGCAGTGAATTGAAGTGTTGGAGCAGAGTGCTTCTCTTTCATAGAAACTCCTTAGTGTTTCTTGTGAATGCTTGCAAGTTGCTTAAGGCACTTTCAAAGGAAAGTGATTTTCTCTGAAAGGACATAATTTAGAAAGTGAAGCAACACTCCATTCACTTCGCACAGTGAATTGAAGTGTTGGAACAGACTGCTTCTCTTTCAGAGAAACGCATGTGAGTTTCTGTTGAATGCTTGTAAGTAGCTTAAGGCACTTTCAAAGGAAAGTGATTTTCTCTGAAAGGACAGCATTTAGAAAGTGAAGCAACACTCCATTCACTTCGCACAGTGAATTGAAGTGTTGGAACAGACTGCTTCTCTTTCAGAGAAACGCATGTGAGTTTCTGTTGAATGCTTGTAAGTAGCTTACGGCACTTTCAAAGGAAAGTGATTTTCTCTGAAAGGACAGCATTTAGAAAGTGAGGCAACACTCCATTCACTTCACACAGTGAACTGAAGTGCTGGAACAGACTGCTTCTCTTTCAGAGAAACGCATGTGAGTTTTTTATGAATGCTTGAAAGTAGTTAAGGCACTTTCAAAGGAAAGTGATTTTCTCTGAAAGGACAGCATTTAGAAAGTGAGGCAACACTCCATTCACTTCGCACAGTGAATTGAAGTGTTGGAACAGACTGCTTTTTTCAGAGAGAAGCATGTGAGTTTCTGGTGAATGCTTGTAAGTACCTTAAGGCACTTTCAAAGGAAAGTGATTTTCTCTGAAAGGACAGCATTTAGAAAGTGAAGCAACACTCCATTCACTTCGCAGAGTGAATTGAAGTATTGGAACAGACTGCTTCTCTTTCAGAGAAACGCATGTGAGTTTCTGGTGAATGCTTCTAAGTAGCTTAAGGCACTTTCAAAGGAAAGTGATTTTCTCTGAAAGGACAGCATTTAGAAAGTGAAGCAACACTCCATTCACTTCGCAGAGTGAATTGAAGTATTGGAACAGACTGCTTCTCTTTCAGAGAAACGCATGTGAGTTTCTGTTGAATGCTTGTAAGTAGCTTAAGGCACTTTCAAAGGAAAGTGATTTTCTCTGAAAGGACAGCATTTAGAAAGTGAGGCAACACTCCATTCACTTCACACAGTGAATTGAAGTGTTGGAACCGACTGCTTCTCTTTCAGAGAAACGCATGTGATTTTCTGGTGAATGCTTGTAAGTACCTTAAGGCACTTTCAAAGGAAAGTGATTTTCTCTGAAAGGACAGCATTTAGAAAGTGAAGCAACACTCCATTCACTTCGTGCAGTGAATTGAAGTGTTGGAGCAGAGTGCTTCTCTTTCATAGAAACGCCTTAGTGTTTCTTGTGAATGCTTGCAAGTTGCTTAAGGCACTTTCAAAGGAAAGTGATTTTCTCTGAAAGGACAGCATTTAGAAAGTGAGGCAACACTCCATTCACTTCGCACAGTGAATTGAAGTGTTGGAACCGACTGCTTCTTTTTCAGAGAGACGCATGTGAGTTTCTGGTGAATGCTTGTAAGTAGCTTAAGGCACTTTCAAAGGAAAGTGATTTTCTCTGAAAGGACAGCATTTAGAAAGTGAAGCAACACTCCATTCACTTCGCACAGTGAATTGAAGTGTTGGAACAGACTGCTTCTCTTTCAGAGAAACGCATGTGAGTTTCTGTTGAATGCTTGTAAGTAGCTTAAGGCACTTTCAAAGGAAAGTGATTTTCTCTGAAAGGACAGCATTTAGAAAGTGAGGCAACACTCCATTCACTTCACACAGTGAATTGAAGTGCTGGAACAGACTGCTTCTCTTTCAGAGAAACGCATGTGAGTTTTTTATGAATGCTTGAAAGTAGTTAAGGCACTTTCAAAGGAAAGTGATTTTCTCTGAAAGGACAGCATTTAGAAAGTGAGGCAACACTCCATTCACTTCGCAGAGTGAATTGAAGTGTTGGAACAGACTGCTTCTTTTTCAGAGAGACGCATGTGAGTTTCTGGTGAATGCTTGTAAGTACCTTAAGGCACTTTCAAAGGAAAGTGATTTTCTCTGAAAGGACAGCATTTAGAAAGTGAAGCAACACTCCATTCACTTCGCAGAGTGAATTGAAGTATTGGAACAGACTGCTTCTTTTTCAGAGAAACGCATGTGAGTTTCTGGTGAATGCTTGTAAGTAGCTTAAGGCACTTTCAAAGGAAAGTGATTTTCTCTGAAAGGACAGCATTTAGAAAGTGAAGCAACACTCCATTCACTTCGCACAGTGAATTGAAGTGTTGGAACAGACTGCTTCTCTTTCAGAGAAACGCATGTGAGTTTTTTATGAATGCTTGAAAGTAGTTTAAGGCACTTTCAAAGGAAAGTGATTTTCTCTGAAACGACAGCATTTAGAAAGTGAGGCAACACTCCATTCACTTCGCACAGTGAATTGAAGTGTTGGAACCGACTGCTTCTCTTTCAGAGAAACGCATGTGAGTTTCTTCCTAATGCTTGCAAGTAGCTTAAGGCACTATCAAAGGAAAGTGATTTTCTCTGAAAGGACAGCATTTAGAAAGTGAAGCAACACTCCATTCACTTCGCACAGTGAATTGAAGTGTTGGAACAGACTGCTTCTCTTTCAGAGAAACGCATGTGAGTTTTTTATGAATGCTTGAAAGTAGTTTAAGGCACTTTCAAAGGAAAGTGATTTTCTCTGAAACGACAGCATTTAGAAAGTGAGGCAACACTCCATTCACTTCGCACAGTGAATTGAAGTGTTGGAACCGACTGCTTCTCTTTCAGAGAAACGCATGTGAGTTTCTGGTGAATGCTTGTAAGTAGCTTAAGGCACTTTCAAAGGAAAGTGATTTTTCTCTGAAAGGACAGCATTTAGAAAGTGAAGCAACACTCCATTCACTTCGTGCAGTGAATTGAAGTGTTGGAACAGAGTGCTTCTCTTTCATAGAAACGCCTTAGTGTTTCTTGTGAATGCTCGCAAGTTGCTTAAGGTACTTTCAAAGGAAAGTGATTTTCTCTGAAAGGACATAATTTAGAAAGTGAAGCAACACTCCATTCACTTCGCACAGTGAATTGAAGTGTTGGAACAGACTGCTTCTCTTTCAGAGAAACGCATGTGAGTTTCTGGTGAATGCTTGTAAGTAGCTTAAGGCACTTTCAAAGGAAAGTGATTTTCTCTGAAAGGACAGCATTTAGAAAGTGAAGCAACACTCCATTCACTTCGCACAGTGAATTGAAGTGTTGGAACAGACTGCTTCTCTTTCAGAGAAACGCATGTGAGTTTCTGTTGAATGCTTGTAAGTAGCTTAAGGCACTTTCAAAGGAAAGTGATTTTCTCTGAAAGGACAGCATTTAGAAAGTGAGGCAACACTCCATTAACTTCACAAAGTGAATTGAAGTGCTGGAACAGACTGCTTCTCTTTCAGAGAAACGCATGTGAGTTTTTTATGAATGCTTGAAAGTAGTTTAAGGCACTTTCAAAGGAAAGTGATTTTCTCTGAAAGGACAGCATTTAGAAAGTGAGGCAACACTCCATTCACTTCGCACAGTGAATTGAAGTGTTGGAACAGACTGCTTCTCTTTCAGAGAAACGCATGTGAGTTTCTTCCTAATGCTTGCAAGTAGCTTAAGGCACTTTCAAGGGAAAGTGATTTTCTTTGAAAGGACAGCATTTAGAAAGTGAAGCAACACTCCATCCACTTCGCACAGTGAATTGAAGTTTTGGAACAGACTGCTTCTCTTTCATAGAAACGCATGTGAGTTTCTTGTGAATTCTTGCAAGTTGCTTAAGGCACTTTCAAAGGAAAGTGATTTTCTCTGAAAGGACAGCATTTAGAAAGTGAAGCAACACTCCATTCACTTCGCACAGTGAATTGAAGTTTTGGAACAGACTGCTTCTCTTTCAGAGAAACGCATGTAAGTTTCTTCCTAATGCTTGCAAGTAGCTTAAGGCACTTTCAATGGAAAGTGATTTTCTCTGAAAGGACAGCATTTAGAAAGTGAAGCAACACTCCATTCACTTCGCACAGTGAATTGAAGTGTTGGAACAGACTGCTTCTCTTTCAGAGAAACGCATGTGAGTTTCTTCCTAATGCTTGCAAGTAGCTTAAGGCACTTTCAAAGGAAAGTGATTTTCTCTGAAAGGACATCATTTAGAAAGTGAAGCAACACTCCATTCACTTCGCACAGTGAATTGAAGTGTTGGAACAGACTGCTTCTCTTTCAGACAAATGCATGTGAGTTTCTGTTGAATGCTTGTAAGTAGCTTAAGGCACTTTCAAAGGAAAGTGATTTTCTCTGAAAGGACAGCATTTAGAAAGTGAGGCAACACTCTATTCACTTCACACAGTGAATTGAAGTGTTGGAACAGACTGCTTCTCTTTCAGAGAAACGCATGTGAGTTTCTTCCTAATGCTTGTAAGTAGCTTAAGGCACTTTCAAAGGAAAGTGATTTTCTCTGAAAGGACAGCATTTAGAAAGTGAAGCAACACTCCATTCACTTCGTGCAGTGAATTGAAGTGTTGGAGCAGAGTGCTTCTCTTTCATAGAAACTCCTTAGTGTTTCTTGTGAATGCTTGCAAGTTGCTTAAGGCACTTTCAAAGGAAAGTGATTTTCTCTGAAAGGACATAATTTAGAAAGTGAAGCAACACTCCATTCACTTCGCACAGTGAATTGAAGTGTTGGAACAGACTGCTTCTCTTTCAGAGAAACGCATGTGAGTTTCTGTTGAATGCTTGTAAGTAGCTTAAGGCACTTTCAAAGGAAAGTGATTTTCTCTGAAAGGACAGCATTTAGAAAGTGAAGCAACACTCCATTCACTTCGCACAGTGAATTGAAGTGTTGGAACAGACTGCTTCTCTTTCAGAGAAACGGATGTGAGTTTCTGTTGAATGCTTGTAAGTAGCTTACGGCACTTTCAAAGGAAAGTGATTTTCTCTGAAAGGACAGCATTTAGAAAGTGAGGCAACACTCCATTCACTTCACACAGTGAACTGAAGTGCTGGAACAGACTGCTTCTCTTTCAGAGAAACGCATGTGAGTTTTTTATGAATGCTTGAAAGTAGTTAAGGCACTTTCAAAGGAAAGTGATTTTCTCTGAAAGGACAGCATTTAGAAAGTGAGGCAACACTCCATTCACTTCGCACAGTGAATTGAAGTGTTGGAACAGACTGCTTTTTTCAGAGAGAAGCATGTGAGTTTCTGGTGAATGCTTGTAAGTACCTTAAGGCACTTTCAAAGGAAAGTGATTTTCTCTGAAAGGACAGCATTTAGAAAGTGAAGCAACACTCCATTCACTTCGCAGAGTGAATTGAAGTATTGGAACAGACTGCTTCTCTTTCAGAGAAACGCATGTGAGTTTCTGGTGAATGCTTGTAAGTAGCTTAAGGCACTTTCAAAGGAAAGTGATTTTCTCTGAAAGGACATAATTTAGAAAGTGAAGCAACACTCCATTCACTTCGCACAGTGAATTGAAGTGTTGGAACAGACTGCTTCTCTTTCAGAGAAACGCATGTGAGTTTCTTCCTAATGCTTGTAAGTAGCTTAAGGCACTTTCAAAGGAAAGTGATTTTCTCTGAAAGGACAGCATTTAGAAAGTGAAGCAACACTCCATTCACTTCGTGCAGTGAATTGAAGTGTTGGAGCAGAGTGCTTCTCTTTCATAGAAACTCCTTAGTGTTTCTTGTGAATGCTTGCAAGTTGCTTAAGGCACTTTCAAAGGAAAGTGATTTTCTCTGAAAGGACATAATTTAGAAAGTGAAGCAACACTCCATTCACTTCGCACAGTGAATTGAAGTGTTGGAACAGACTGCTTCTCTTTCAGAGAAACGCATGTGATTTTCTGTTGAATGCTTGTAAGTAGCTTAAGGCACTTTCAAAGGAAAGTGATTTTCTCTGAAAGGACAGCATTTAGAAAGTGAAGCAACACTCCATTCACTTCGCACAGTGAATTGAAGTGTTGGAACAGACTGCTTCTCTTTCAGAGAAACGCATGTGAGTTTCTGTTGAATGCTTGTAAGTAGCTTACGGCACTTTCAAAGGAAAGTGATTTTCTCTGAAAGGACAGCATTTAGAAAGTGAGGCAACACTCCATTCACTTCACACAGTGAACTGAAGTGCTGGAACAGACTGCTTCTCTTTCAGAGAAACGCATGTGAGTTTTTTATGAATGCTTGAAAGTAGTTAAGGCACTTTCAAAGGAAAGTGATTTTCTCTGAAAGGACAGCATTTAGAAAGTGAGGCAACACTCCATTCACTTCGCACAGTGAATTGAAGTGTTGGAACAGACTGCTTTTTTCAGAGAGAAGCATGTGAGTTTCTGGTGAATGCTTGTAAGTACCTTAAGGCACTTTCAAAGGAAAGTGATTTTCTCTGAAAGGACAGCATTTAGAAAGTGAAGCAACACTCCATTCACTTCGCAGAGTGAATTGAAGTATTGGAACAGACTGCTTCTCTTTCAGAGAAACGCATGTGAGTTTCTGGTGAATGCTTGTAAGTAGCTTAAGGCACTTTCAAAGGAAAGTGATTTTCTCTGAAAGGACAGCATTTAGAAAGTGAGGCAACACTCCATTCACTTCACACAGTGAATTGAAGTGCTGGAACCGACTGCTTCTCTTTCAGAGAAACGCATGTGATTTTCTGGTGAATGCTTGTAAGTACCTTAAGGCACTTTCAAAGGAAAGTGATTTTCTCTGAAAGGACAGCATTTAGAAAGTGAGGCAACACTCCATTCACTTCGTGCAGTGAATTGAAGTGTTGGAGCAGAGTGCTTCTCTTTCATAGAAACGCCTTAGTGTTTCTTGTGAATGCTTGCAAGTTGCTTAAGGCACTTTCAAAGGAAAGTGATTTTCTCTGAAAGGACAGCATTTAGAAAGTGAGGCAACACTCCATTCACTTCGCACAGTGAATTGAAGTGTTGGAACCGACTGCTTCTTTTTCAGAGAGACGCATGTGAGTTTCTGGTGAATGCTTGTAAGTAGCTTAAGGCACTTTCAAAGGAAAGTGATTTTCTCTGAAAGGACATAATTTAGAAAGTGAAGAAACACTCCATTCACTTCGCACAGTGAATTGAAGTGTTGGAACAGACTGCTTCTCATTCAGAGAAACGCATGTGAGTTTCTGTTTAATGCTTGTAAGTAGCTTAAGGCTCTTTCAAAGGAAAGTGATTTTCTCTGAAAGGACAGCATTTAGAAAGTGAAGCAACACTCCATTCACTTCGCACAGTGAATTGAAGTGTTGGAACAGACTGCTTCCCTTTCAGAGAAACGCATGTGAGTTTCTGTTGAATGCTTGTAAGTAGCTTAAGGCACTTTCAAAGGAAAGTGATTTTCTCTGAAAGGACAGCATTTAGAAAGTGAGGCAACACTCCATTCACTTCACACAGTGAACTGAAGTGCTGGAACAGACTGCTTCTCTTTCAGAGAAACGCATGTGAGTTTTTTATGAATGCTTGAAAGTAGTTAAGACACTTTCAAAGGAAAGTGATTTTCTCTGAAAGGACAGCATTTAGAAAGTGAGGCAACACTCCATTCACTTCACACAGTGAATTGAAGTGCTGGAACAGACTGCTTTTTTCAGAGAGAAGCATGTGAGTTTCTGGTGAATGCTTGCAAGTAGCTTAAGGCACTTTCAAAGGAAAGTGATTTTCTCTGAAAGAACAGCATTTAGAAAGTGAAGCAACACTCCACTGCGCACAGTGAATTGAAGTGTTGGAACAGACTGCTTCTCTTTCAGAGAAACGCATGTGAGTTTCTGTTAAATGCTTGTAAGTAGCTTACGGCACTTTCAAAGGAAAGTGATTTTCTCTGAAAGGACAGCATTTAGAAAGTGAGGCAAAACTCTATTCACTTCACACAGTGAATTGAAGTGTTGGAACAGACTGCTTCTGTTTCAGAGAAACGCATGTGAGTTTCTTCCTAATGCTTGCAAATAGCTTAAGGCACTATCAAAGGAAAGTGATTTTCTCTGAAAGGACAGCATTTAGAAAGTGAAGCAACACTCCATTCACTTCGCACAGTGAATTGAAGTGTTGGAACCGACTGCTTCTCTTTCAGAGAAACGCATGTGAGTTTCTTCCTAATGCTTGCAAGTAGCTTAAGGCACTTTCAAGGGAAAGTGATTTTCTCTGAAAGGACAGCATTTAGAAAGTGAAGCAACACTCCATCCACTTCGGACAGTGAATTGAAGTGTTGGAACAGACTGCTTCTCTTTCATAGAAACGCATGTGAGTTTCTTGTGAATTCTTGCAAGTTGCTTAAGGCACTTCCAAAGGAAAGTGATTTTCTCTGAAAGGACAGCATTTAGAAAGTGAAGCAACACTCCATTCACTTCGCACAGTGAATTGAAGTGTTGGAACAGACTGCTTCTCTTTCAGAGAAACGCATGTGAGTTTTTTGTGAATGCTTGAAAGTAGTTTAAGGCACTTTCAAAGGAAAGTGATTTTCTCTGAAAGGACAGCATTTAGAAAGTGAAGCAACACTCCATTCACTTCGCACAGTGAATTGAAGTTTTGGAACAGACTGCTTCTCTTTCAGAGAAACGCATGTAAGTTTCTTCCTAATGCTTGCAAGTAGCTTAAGGCACTTTCAATGGAAAGTGATTTTCTCTGAAAGGACAGCATTTAGAAAGTGAAGCAACACTCCATTCACTTCGCACAGTGAATTGAAGTGTTGGAACAGACTGCTTCTCTTTCAGAGAAACGCATGTGAGTTTCTTCCTAATGCTTGCAAGTAGCTTAAGGCACTTTCAAAGGAAAGTGATTTTCTCTGAAAGGACATCATTTAGAAAGTGAAGCAACACTCCATTCACTTCGCACAGTGAATTGAAGTGTTGGAACAGACTGCTTCTCTTTCAGAGAAATGCATGTGAGTTTCTGTTGAATGCTTGTAAGTAGCTTAAGGCACTTTCAAAGGAAAGTGATTTTCTCTGACAGGACAGCATTTAGAAAGTGAAGCAACACTCCATTCACTTCGCACAGTGAATTGAAGTGTTGGAACAGACTGCTTCTCTTTCAGAGAAACGCATGTGAGTTTTTTGTGAATGCTTGAAAGTAGTTTAAGGCACTTTCAAAGGAAAGTGATTTTCTCTGAAAGGACAGCATTTAGAAAGTGAAGCAACACTCCATTCACTTCGCACAGTGAATTGAAGTTTTGGAACAGACTGCTTCTCTTTCAGAGAAACGCATGTAAGTTTCTTCCTAATGCTTGCAAGTAGCTTAAGGCACTTTCAATGGAAAGTGATTTTCTCTGAAAGGACAGCATTTAGAAAGTGAAGCAACACTCCATTCACTTCGCACAGTGAATTGAAGTGTTGGAACAGACTGCTTCTCTTTCAGAGAAACGCATGTGAGTTTCTTCCTAATGCTTGCAAGTAGCTTAAGGCACTTTCAAAGGAAAGTGATTTTCTCTGAAAGGACATCATTTAGAAAGTGAAGCAACACTCCATTCACTTCGCACAGTGAATTGAAGTGTTGGAACAGACTGCTTCTCTTTCAGAGAAATGCATGTGAGTTTCTGTTGAATGCTTGTAAGTAGCTTAAGGCACTTTCAAAGGAAAGTGATTTTCTCTGAAAGGACAGCATTTAGAAAGTGAAGCAACACTCCAATCACTTCGCACAGTGAATTGAAGTGTTGGAACGGACTGCTTCTCTTTCAGAGAAACGCATGTGAGTTTCTGTTAAATGCTTGTAAGTAGCTTAAGGCACTTTCAAAGGAAAGTGATTTTCTCTGAAAGGACAGCATTTAGAAAGTGAGGCAACACTCTATTCACTTCACACAGTGAATTGAAGTGTTCGAACAGACTGCTTCTCTTTCAGAGAAACGCATGTGAGTTTTTTCCTAATGCTTGCAAGTAGCTTAAGGCACTATCAAAGGAAAGTGATTTTCTCTGAAAGGACAGCATTTAGAAAGTGAAGCAACACTCCATTCACTTCGCACAGTGAATTGAAGTGTTGGAACAGACTGCTTCTCTTTCAGAGAAACGCATGTGAGTTTTTTATGAATGCTTGAAAGTAGTTTAAGGCACTTTCAAAGGAAAGTGATTTTCTCTGAAAGGACAGCATTTAGAAAGTGAGGCAACACTCCATTCACTTCGCACAGTGAATTGAAGTGTTGGAACCGACTGCTTCTCTTTCAGAGAAACGCATGAGAGTTTCTGGTGAATGCTTGTAAGTAGCTTAAGGCACTTTCAAATGAAAGTGATTTTCTCTGAAAGGACAGCATTTAGAAAGTGAAGCAACACTCCATTCACTTCGTGCAGTGAATTGAAGTGTTGGAGCAGAGTGCTTCTCTTTCATAGAAACGCCTTAGTGTTTCTTGTGAATGCTTGCAAGTTGCTTAAGGCACTTTCAAAGGAAAGTGATTTTCTCTGAAAGGATATAATTTAGAAAGTGAAGCAACACTCCATTCACTTCGCACAGTGAATTGAAGTGTTGGAACAGACTGCTTCTCTTTCAGAGAAACGCATGTGAGTTTCTGTTGAATGCTTGTAAGTAGCTTAAGGCACTTTCAAAGGAAAGTGATTTTCTCTGAAAGGACAGCATTTAGAAAGTGAAGCAACACTCCATTCACTTCGCACAGTGAATTGAAGTGTTGGAACAGACTGCTTCTCTTTCAGAGAAACGCATGTGAGTTTTTTATAAATGCTTGAAAGTAGTTAAGGCACTTTCAAAGGAAAGTGATTTTCTCTGAAAGGACAGCATTTAGAAAGTGAGGCAACACTCCATTCACTTCGCACAGTGAATTGAAGTGTTGGAACAGACTGCTTCTTTTTCAGAGAGAAGCATGTGAGTTTCTGGTGAATGCTTGTAAGTACCTTAAGGCACTTTCAAAGGAAAGTGATTTTCTCTGAAAGGACAGCATTTAGAAAGTGAAGCAACACTCCATTCACTTCGCAGAGTGAATTGAAGTGTTGGAGCAGAGTGCTTCTCTTTCATAGAAACGCATGTAAGTTTCTTCCTAATGCTTGCAAGTAGCTTAAGGCACTTGCAATGGAAAGTGATTTTCTCTGAAAGGACAGCATTTAGAAAGTGAAGCAACACTCCATTCACTTCGCACAGTGAATTGAAGTGTTGGAACAGACTGCTTCTCTTTCAGAGAAACGCATGTGAGTTTCTTCCTAATGCTTGCAAGTAGCTTAAGGCACTTTCAAGGGAAAGTGATTTTTTTTGAAAGGACAGCATTTAGAAAGTGAAGCAACACTCCATCCACTTCGCACAGTGAATTGAAGTGTTGGAACAGACTGCTTCTCTTTCATAGAAACGCATGTGAGTTTCTTGTGAATTCTTGCAAGTTGCTTAAGGCACTTTCAAAGGAAAGTGATTTTCTCTGAAAGGACAGCATTTAGAAAGTGAAGCAACACTCCATTCACTTCGCACAGTGAATTGAAGTGTTGGAACAGACTGCTTCTCTTTCAGAGAAACGCATGTGAGTTTTTTGTGAATGCTTGAAAGTAGTTTAAGGCACTTTCAAAGGAAAGTGATTTTCTCTGAAAGGACAGCATTTAGAAAGTGAAGCAACACTCCATTCACTTCGCACAGTGAATTGAAGTTTTGGAACAGACTGCTTCTCTTTCAGAGAAACGCATGTAAGTTTCTTCCTAATGCTTGCAAGTAGCTTAAGGCACTTTCAATGGAAAGTGATTTTCTCTGAAAGGACAGCATTTAGAAAGTGAAGCAACACTCCATTCACTTCGCACAGTGAATTGAAGTGTTGGAACAGACTGCTTCTCTTTCAGAGAAACGCATGTGAGTTTCTTCCTAATGCTTGCAAGTAGCTTAAGGCACTTTCAAAGGAAAGTGATTTTCTCTGAAAGGACTTCATTTAGAAAGTGAAGCAACACTCCATTCACTTCGCACAGTGAATTGAAGTGTTGGAACAGACTGCTTCTCTTTCAGAGAAATGCATGTGAGTTTCTGTTGAATGCTTGTAAGTAGCTTAAGGCACTTTCAAAGGAAAGTGATTTTCTCTGAAAGGACAGCATTTAGAAAGTGAAGCAACACTCCAATCACTTCGCACAGTGAATTGAAGTGTTGGAACGGACTGCTTCTCTTTCAGAGAAACGCATGTGAGTTTCTGTTAAATGCTTGTAAGTAGCTTAAGGCACTTTCAAAGGAAAGTGATTTTCTCTGAAAGGACAGCATTTAGAAAGTGAGGCAACACTCTATTCACTTCACACAGTGAATTGAAGTGTTCGAACAGACTGCTTCTCTTTCAGAGAAACGCATGTGAGTTTTTTCCTAATGCTTGCAAGTAGCTTAAGGCACTATCAAAGGAAAGTGATTTTCTCTGAAAGGACAGCATTTAGAAAGTGAAGCAACACTCCATTCACTTCGCACAGTGAATTGAAGTGTTGGAACAGACTGCTTCTCTTTCAGAGAAACGCATGTGAGTTTTTTATGAATGCTTGAAAGTAGTTTAAGGCACTTTCAAAGGAAAGTGATTTTCTCTGAAAGGACAGCATTTAGAAAGTGAGGCAACACTCCATTCACTTCGCACAGTGAATTGAAGTGTTGGAACCGACTGCTTCTCTTTCAGAGAAACGCATGAGAGTTTCTGGTGAATGCTTGTAAGTAGCTTAAGGCACTTTCAAATGAAAGTGATTTTCTCTGAAAGGACAGCATTTAGAAAGTGAAGCAACACTCCATTCACTTCGTGCAGTGAATTGAAGTGTTGGAGCAGAGTGCTTCTCTTTCATAGAAACGCCTTAGTGTTTCTTGTGAATGCTTGCAAGTTGCTTAAGGCACTTTCAAAGGAAAGTGATTTTCTCTGAAAGGATATAATTTAGAAAGTGAAGCAACACTCCATTCACTTCGCACAGTGAATTGAAGTGTTGGAACAGACTGCTTCTCTTTCAGAGAAACGCATGTGAGTTTCTGTTGAATGCTTGTAAGTAGCTTAAGGCACTTTCAAAGGAAAGTGATTTTCTCTGAAAGGACAGCATTTAGAAAGTGAAGCAACACTCCATTCACTTCGCACAGTGAATTGAAGTGTTGGAACAGACTGCTTCTCTTTCAGAGAAACGCATGTGAGTTTCTGTTGAATGCTTGTAAGTAGCTTAAGGCACTTTCAAAGGAAAGTGATTTTCTCTGAAAGGACAGCATTTAGAAAGTGAGGCAACACTCCATTCACTTCGCACAGTGAATTGAAGTGCTGGAACAGACTGCTTCTCTTTCAGAGAAACGCATGTGAGTTTTTTATAAATGCTTGAAAGTAGTTAAGGCACTTTCAAAGGAAAGTGATTTTCTCTGAAAGGACAGCATTTAGAAAGTGAGGCAACACTCCATTCACTTCGCACAGTGAATTGAAGTGTTGGAACAGACTGCTTCTTTTTCAGAGAGACGCATGTGAGTTTCTGGTGAATGCTTGTAAGTACCTTAAGGCACTTTCAAAGGAAAGTGATTTTCTCTGAAAGGACAGCATTTAGAACGTGAAGCAACACTCCATTCACTTCGCAGAGTGAATTGAAGTGTTGGAGCAGAGTGCTTCTCTTTCATAGAAACGCATGTAAGTTTCTTCCTAATGCTTGCAAGTAGCTTAAGGCACTTTCAATGGAAAGTGATTTTCTCTGAAAGGACAGCATTTAGAAAGTGAAGCAACACTCCATTCACTTCGCACAGTGAATTGAAGTGTTGGAACAGACTGCTTCTCTTTCAGAGAAACGCATGTGAGTTTCTTCCTAATGCTTGCAAGTAGCTTAAGGCACTTTCAAGGGAAAGTGATTTTTTTTGAAAGGACAGCATTTAGAAAGTGAAGCAACACTCCATCCACTTCGCACAGTGAATTGAAGTGTTGGAACAGACTGCTTCTCTTTCATAGAAACGCATGTGAGTTTCTTGTGAATTCTTGCAAGTTGCTTAAGGCACTTTCAAAGGAAAGTGATTTTCTCTGAAAGGACAGCATTTAGAAAGTGAAGCAACACTCCATTCACTTCGCACAGTGAATTGAAGTGTTGGAACAGACTGCTTCTCTTTCAGAGAAACGCATGTGAGTTTTTTGTGAATGCTTGAAAGTAGTTTAAGGCACTTTCAAAGGAAAGTGATTTTCTCTGAAAGGACAGCATTTAGAAAGTGAAGCAACACTCCATTCACTTCGCACAGTGAATTGAAGTTTTGGAACAGACTGCTTCTCTTTCAGAGAAACGCATGTAAGTTTCTTCCTAATGCTTGCAAGTAGCTTAAGGCACTTTCAATGGAAAGTGATTTTCTCTGAAAGGACAGCATTTAGAAAGTGAAGCAACACTCCATTCACTTCGCACAGTGAATTGAAGTGTTGGAACAGACTGCTTCTCTTTCAGAGAAACGCATGTGAGTTTCTTCCTAATGCTTGCAAGTAGCTTAAGGCACTTTCAAAGGAAAGTGATTTTCTCTGAAAGGACATCATTTAGAAAGTGAAGCAACACTCCATTCACTTCGCACAGTGAATTGAAGTGTTGGAACAGACTGCTTCTCTTTCAGAGAAATGCATGTGAGTTTCTGTTGAATGCTTGTAAGTAGCTTAAGGCACTTTCAAAGGAAAGTGATTTTCTCTGAAAGGACAGCATTTAGAAAGTGAAGCAACACTCCAATCACTTCGCACAGTGAATTGAAGTGTTGGAACGGACTGCTTCTCTTTCAGAGAAACGCATGTGAGTTTCTGTTAAATGCTTGTAAGTAGCTTAAGGCACTTTCAAAGGAAAGTGATTTTCTCTGAAAGGACAGCATTTAGAAAGTGAGGCAACACTCTATTCACTTCACACAGTGAATTGAAGTGTTCGAACAGACTGCTTCTCTTTCAGAGAAACGCATGTGAGTTTTTTCCTAATGCTTGCAAGTAGCTTAAGGCACTATCAAAGGAAAGTGATTTTCTCTGAAAGGACAGCATTTAGAAAGTGAAGCAACACTCCATTCACTTCGCACAGTGAATTGAAGTGTTGGAACAGACTGCTTCTCTTTCAGAGAAACGCATGTGAGTTTTTTATGAATGCTTGAAAGTAGTTTAAGGCACTTTCAAAGGAAAGTGATTTTCTCTGAAAGGACAGCATTTAGAAAGTGAGGCAACACTCCATTCACTTCGCACAGTGAATTGAAGTGTTGGAACCGACTGCTTCTCTTTCAGAGAAACGCATGAGAGTTTCTGGTGAATGCTTGTAAGTAGCTTAAGGCACTTTCAAATGAAAGTGATTTTCTCTGAAAGGACAGCATTTAGAAAGTGAAGCAACACTCCATTCACTTCGTGCAGTGAATTGAAGTGTTGGAGCAGAGTGCTTCTCTTTCATAGAAACGCCTTAGTGTTTCTTGTGAATGCTTGCAAGTTGCTTAAGGCACTTTCAAAGGAAAGTGATTTTCTCTGAAAGGATATAATTTAGAAAGTGAAGCAACACTCCATTCACTTCGCACAGTGAATTGAAGTGTTGGAACAGACTGCTTCTCTTTCAGAGAAACGCATGTGAGTTTCTGTTGAATGCTTGTAAGTAGCTTAAGGCACTTTCAAAGGAAAGTGATTTTCTCTGAAAGGACAGCATTTAGAAAGTGAAGCAACACTCCATTCACTTCGCACAGTGAATTGAAGTGTTGGAACAGACTGCTTCTCTTTCAGAGAAACGCATGTGAG
Source organism: Myodes glareolus (assembly GCF_982192425.1). Taxonomy (NCBI): domain Eukaryota; kingdom Metazoa; phylum Chordata; class Mammalia; order Rodentia; family Cricetidae; genus Myodes; species Myodes glareolus. Next base: position 22,065 of record NW_028263310.1, read on the forward strand.
TTTCTGTTGAATGCTTGTAAGTAGCTTAAGGCACTTTCAAAGGAAAGTGATTTTCTCTGAAAGGACAGCATTTAGAAAGTGAGGCAACACTCCATTCACTTCACACAGTGAATTGAAGTGCTGGAACAGACTGCTTCTCTTTCAGAGAAACGCATGTGAGTTTTTTATAAATGCTTGAAAGTAGTTAAGGCACTTTCAAAAGAAAGTGATTTTCTCTGAAAGGACAGCATTTAGAAAGTGAGGCAACACTCCATTCACTTCGCACAGTGAATTGAAGTGTTGGAACAGACTGCTTCTTTTTCAGAGAGACGCATGTGAGTTTCTGGTGAATGCTTGTAAGTACCTTAAGGCACTTTCAAAGGAAAGTGATTTTCTCTGAAAGGACAGCATTTAGAACGTGAAGCAACACTCCATTCACTTCGCAGAGTGAATTGAAGTATTGGAACAGACTGCTTCTTTTTCAGAGAAACGCATGTGAGTTTCTGGTGAATGCTTGTAAGTAGCTTAAGGCACTTTCAAAGGAAAGTGATTTTCTCTGAAAGGACAGCATTTAGAAAGTGAAGCAACACTCCATTCACTTCGCACAGTGAATTGAAGTGTTGGAACAGACTGCTTCTCTTTCAGAGAAACGCATGTGAGTTTCTGTTGAATGCTTGTAAGTAGCTTAAGGCACTTTCAAAGGAAAGTGATTTTCTCTGAAAGGACAGCATTTAGAAAGTGAGGCCACACTCCATTCACTTCGCACAGTGAATTGAAGTGTTGGAACCGACTGCTTCTCTTTCAGAGAAACGCATGTGAGTTTCTGGTGAATGCTTGTAAGTACCTTAAGGCACTTTCAAAGGAAAGTGATTTTCTCTGAAAGGACAGCATTTAGAAAGTGAAGCAACACTCCATTCACTTCGTGCAGTGAATTGAAGTGTTGGAGCAGAGTGCTTCTCTTTCATAGAAACGCCTTAGTGTTTCTTGTGAATGCTTGCAAGTTGCTTAAGGCACTTTCAAAGGAAAGTGATTTTCTCTGAAAGGACAGCATTTAGAAAGTGAGGCAACACTCCATTCACTTCGCACAGTGAATTGAAGTGTTGGAACCGACTGCTTCTTTTTCAGAGAGACGCATGTGAGTTTCTCTTGAATGCTTGTAAGTAGCTTAAGGCACTTTCAAAGGAAAGTGATTTTCTCTGAAAGGACAGCATTTAGAAAGTGAAGCAACACTCCATTCACTTCGCACAGTGAATTGAAGTGTTGGAACCGACTGCTTCTTTTTCAGAGAGACGCATGTGAGTTTCTGGTGAATGCTTGTAAGTAGCTTAAGGCACTTTCAAAGGAAAGTGATTTTCTCTGAAAGGACAGCATTTAGAAAGTGAGGCAACACTCCATTCACTTCACACAGTGAATTGAAGTGCTGGAACAGACTGCTTCTCTTTCAGAGAAACGCATGTGAGTTTTTTATGAATGCTTGAAAGTAGTTAAGGCACTTTCAAAGGAAAGTGATTTTCTCTGAAAGGACAGCATTTAGAAAGTGAGGCAACACTCCATTCACTTCGCACAGTGAATTGAAGTGTTGGAACAGACTGCTTCTTTTTCAGAGAGACGCATGTGAGTTTCTGGTGAATGCTTGTAAGTACCTTAAGGCACTTTCAAAGGAAAGTGATTTTCTCTGAAAGGACAGCATTTAGAAAGTGAAGCAACACTCCATTCACTTCGCAGAGTGAATTGAAGTATTGGAACAGACTGCTTCTTTTTCAGAGAAACGCATGTGAGTTTCTGGTGAATGCTTGTAAGTAGCTTAAGGCACTTTCAAAGGAAAGTGATTTTCTCTGAAAGGACAGCATTTAGAAAGTGAAGCAACACTCCATTCACTTCGCACAGTGAATTGAAGTGTTGGAACAGACTGCTTCTGTTTCAGAGAAACGCATGTGAGTTTCTGTTGAATGCTTGTAAGTAGCTTAAGGCACTTTCAAAGGAAAGTGATTTTCTCTGAAAGGACAGCGTTTAGAAAGTGAGGCAACACTCCATTCACTTCACACAGTGAATTGAAGTGCTGGAACAGACTGCTTCTCTTTCAGAGAAACGCATGTGAGTTTTTTATGAATGCTTGAAAGTAGTTTAAGGCACTTTCAAAGGAAAGTGATTTTCTCTGAAAGGACAGCATTTAGAAAGTGAGGCAACACTCCATTCACTTCGCACAGTGAATTGAAGTGTTGGAACAGACTGCTTCTCTTTCAGAGAAACGCATGTGAGTTTCTGGTGAATGCTTGTAAGTACCTTAAGGCACTTTCAAAGGAAAGTGATTTTCTCTGAAAGGACAGCATTTAGAAAGTGAAGCAACACTCCATTCACTTCGCAGAGTGAATTGAAGTATTGGAACAGACTGCTTCTTTTTCAGAGAAACGCATGTGAGTTTCTGGTGAATGCTTGTAAGTAGGTTAAGGCACTTTCAAAGGAAAGTGATTTTCTCTGAAAGGACAGCATTTAGAAAGTGAAGCAACACTCCATTCCCTTCGTGCAGTGAATTGAAGTGTTGGAAAAGAGTGCTTCTCTTTCATAGAAATGCATTAGTGTTTCTTGTGAATGCTTGTAAGTTGCTTAAGGCATTTTCAAAGGAAAGTGATTTTCTCTGAAAGGACATCATTTAGAAAGTGAAGCAACACTCCATTCACTTCGCACAGTGAATTGAAGTGTTGGAACAGACTGCTTCTCTTTCAGAGAAATGCATGTGAGTTTCTGTTGAATGCTTGTAAGTAGCTTAAGGCACTTTCAAAGGAAAGTGATTTTCTCTGAAAGGACAGCATTTAGAAAGTGAAGCAACACTCCATTCACTTCGCACAGTGAATTGAAGTGTTGGAACAGACTGGTTCTCTTTCAGAGAAACGCATGTGAGTTTCTTCCTAATGCTTGCAAGTAGCTTAAGGCACTTTCAAAGGAAAGTGATTTTCTCTGAAAGGACAGCATTTAGAAAGTGAGGCAACACTCTATTCACTTCACACAGTGAATTGAAGTGTTGGAACAGACTGCTTCTTTTTCAGAGAAACGCATGTGAGTTTCTGGTGAATGCTTGTAAGTAGCTTAAGGCACTTTCAAAGGAAAGTGATTTTCTCTGAAAGGACAGCATTTAGAAAGTGAGGCAACACTCCATTCACTTCACACAGTGAATAGAAGTGCTGGAACAGACTGCTTCTCTTTCAGAGAAACGCATGTGAGTTTTTTATGAATGCTTGAAAGTAGTTTAAGGCACTTTCAAAGGAAAGTGATTTTCTCTGAAAGGACAGCATTTAGAAAGTGAGGCAACACTCCATTCACTTCGCACAGTGAATTGAAGTGTTGGAACAGACTGCTTCTCTTTCAGAGAAACGCATGTGAGTTTCTTCCTAATGCTTGCAAGTAGCTTAAGGCACTTTCAAGGGAAAGTGATTTTCTCTGAAAGGACAGCATTTAGAAAGTGAAGCAACACTCCATCCACTTCGCACAGTGAAATGAAGTGTTGGAACAGACTGCTTCTCTTTCATAGAAACGCATGTGAGTTTCTTGTGAATTCTTGCAAGTTGCTTAAGGCACTTTCAAAGGAAAGTGATTTTCTCTGAAAGGACAGCATTTAGAAAGTGAAGCAACACTCCATTCACTTCGCACAGTGAATTGAAGTGTTGGAACAGACTGCTTCTCTTTCAGAGAAACGCATGTGAGTTTTTTGTGAATGCTTGAAAGTAGTTTAAGGCACTTTCAAAGGAAAGTGATTTTCTCTGAAAGGACAGCATTTAGAAAGTGAAGCAACACTCAATTCACTTCGCACAGTGAATTGAAGTTTTGGAACAGACTGCTTCTCTTTCAGAGAAACGCATGTAAGTTTCTTCCTAATGCTTGCAAGTAGCTTAAGGCACTTTCAATGGAAAGTGATTTTCTCTGAAAGGACAGCATTTAGAAAGTGAAGCAACACTCCATTCACTTCGCACAGTGAATTGAAGTGTTGGAACAGACTGCTTCTCTTTCAGAGAAACGCATGTGAGTTTCTTCCTAATGCTTGCAAGTAGCTTAAGGCTCTTTCAAAGGAAAGTGATTTTCTCTGAAAGGACATCATTTAGAAAGTGAAGCAACACTCCATTCACTTCGCACAGTGAATTGAAGTGTTGGAACAGACTGCTTCTCTTTCAGAGAAATGCATGTGAGTTTCTGTTGAATGCTTGTAAGTAGCTTAAGGCACTTTCAAAGGAAAGTGATTTTCTCTGATAGGACAGCATTTAGAAAGTGAAGCAACACTCCAATCACTTCGCACAGTGAATTGAAGTGTTGGAACGGACTGCTTCTCTTTCAGAGAAACGCATGTGAGTTTCTGTTAAATGCTTCTAAGTAGCTTAAGGCACTTTCAAAGGAAAGTGATTTTCTCTGAAAGGACAGCATTTAGAAAGTGAGGCAACACTCTATTCACTTCACACAGTGAATTGAAGTGTTGGAACAGACTGCTTCTCTTTCAGAGAAACGCATGTGAGTTTTTTCCTAATGCTTGCAAGTAGCTTAAGGCACTATCAAAGGAAAGTGATTTTCTCTGAAAGGACAGCATTTAGAAAGTGAAGCAACACTCCATTCACTTCGCACAGTGAATTGAAGTGTTGGAACAGACTGCTTCTCTTTCAGAGAAACGCATGTGAGTTTCTGGTGAATGCTTGTAAGTAGCTTAAGGCACTTTCAAACGAAAGTGATTTTCTCTGAAAGGACAGCATTTAGAAAGTGAAGCAACACTCCATTCACTTCGCACAGTGAATTGAAGTGTTGGAGCAGAGTGCTTCTCTTTCATAGAAACGCCTTGGTGTTTCTTGTGAATGCTTGCAAGTTGCTTAAGGCACTTTCAAAGGAAAGTGATTTTCTCTAAAAGGACATCATTTAGAAAGTGAAGCAACACTCCATTCACTTCGCACAGTGAATTGAAGTGTTGGAACAGACTGCTTCTCTTTCAGAGAAACGCATGTGAGTTTCTGTTGAATGCTTGTAAGTAGCTTAAGGCACTTTCAAAGGAAAGTGATTTTCTCTGAAAGGACAGCATTTAGAAAGTGAAGCAACACTCCATCCACTTCGCACAGTGAAATGAAGTGTTGGAACAGACTGCTTCTCTTTCATAGAAACGCATGTGAGTTTCTTGTGAATTCTTGCAAGTTGCTTAAGGCACTTTCAAAGGAAAGTGATTTTCTCTGAAAGGACAGCATTTAGAAAGTGAAGCAACACTCCATTCACTTCGCACAGTGAATTGAAGTGTTGGAACAGACTGCTTCTCTTTCAGAGAAACGCATGTGAGTTTTTTGTGAATGCTTGAAAGTAGTTTAAGGCACTTTCAAAGGAAAGTGTTTTTCTCTGAAAGGACAGCATTTAGAAAGTGAAGCAACACTCAATTCACTTCGCACAGTGAATTGAAGTTTTGGAACAGACTGCTTCTCTTTCAGAGAAACGCATGTAAGTTTCTTCCTAATGCTTGCAAGTAGCTTAAGGCACTTTCAATGGAAAGTGATTTTCTCTGAAAGGACAGCATTTAGAAAGTGAAGCAACACTCCATTCACTTCGCACAGTGAATTGAAGTGTTGGAACAGACTGCTTCTCTTTCAGAGAAACGCATGTGAGTTTCTTCCTAATGCTTGCAAGTAGCTTAAGGCTCTTTCAAAGGAAAGTGATTTTCTCTGAAAGGACATCATTTAGAAAGTGAAGCAACACTCCATTCACTTCGCACAGTGAATTGAAGTGTTGGAACAGACTGCTTCTCTTTCAGAGAAATGCATGTGAGTTTCTGTTGAATGCTTGTAAGTAGCTTAAGGCACTTTCAAAGGAAAGTGATTTTCTCTGATAGGACAGCATTTAGAAAGTGAAGCAACACTCCAATCACTTCGCACAGTGAATTGAAGTGTTGGAACGGACTGCTTCTCTTTCAGAGAAACGCATGTGAGTTTCTGTTAAATGCTTCTAAGTAGCTTAAGGCACTTTCAAAGGAAAGTGATTTTCTCTGAAAGGACAGCATTTAGAAAGTGAGGCAACACTCTATTCACTTCACACAGTGAATTGAAGTGTTGGAACAGACTGCTTCTCTTTCAGAGAAACGCATGTGAGTTTTTTCCTAATGCTTGCAAGTAGCTTAAGGCACTATCAAAGGAAAGTGATTTTCTCTGAAAGGACAGCATTTAGAAAGTGAAGCAACACTCCATTCACTTCGCACAGTGAATTGAAGTGTTGGAACAGACTGCTTCTCTTTCAGAGAAACGCATGTGAGTTTCTGGTGAATGCTTGTAAGTAGCTTAAGGCACTTTCAAACGAAAGTGATTTTCTCTGAAAGGACAGCATTTAGAAAGTGAAGCAACACTCCATTCACTTCGCACAGTGAATTGAAGTGTTGGAGCAGAGTGCTTCTCTTTCATAGAAACGCCTTGGTGTTTCTTGTGAATGCTTGCAAGTTGCTTAAGGCACTTTCAAAGGAAAGTGATTTTCTCTAAAAGGACATCATTTAGAAAGTGAAGCAACACTCCATTCACTTCGCACAGTGAATTGAAGTGTTGGAACAGACTGCTTCTCTTTCAGAGAAACGCATGTGAGTTTCTGTTGAATGCTTGTAAGTAGCTTAAGGCACTTTCAAAGGAAAGTGATTTTCTCTGAAAGGACAGCATTTAGAAAGTGAAGCAACACTCCATCCACTTCGCACAGTGAAATGAAGTGTTGGAACAGACTGCTTCTCTTTCATAGAAACGCATGTGAGTTTCTTGTGAATTCTTGCAAGTTGCTTAAGGCACTTTCAAAGGAAAGTGATTTTCTCTGAAAGGACAGCATTTAGAAAGTGAAGCAACACTCCATTCACTTCGCACAGTGAATTGAAGTGTTGGAACAGACTGCTTCTCTTTCAGAGAAACGCATGTGAGTTTTTTGTGAATGCTTGAAAGTAGTTTAAGGCACTTTCAAAGGAAAGTGTTTTTCTCTGAAAGGACAGCATTTAGAAAGTGAAGCAACACTCAATTCACTTCGCACAGTGAATTGAAGTTTTGGAACAGACTGCTTCTCTTTCAGAGAAACGCATGTAAGTTTCTTCCTAATGCTTGCAAGTAGCTTAAGGCACTTTCAATGGAAAGTGATTTTCTCTGAAAGGACAGCATTTAGAAAGTGAAGCAACACTCCATTCACTTCGCACAGTGAATTGAAGTGTTGGAACAGACTGCTTCTCTTTCAGAGAAACGCATGTGAGTTTCTTCCTAATGCTTGCAAGTAGCTTAAGGCTCTTTCAAAGGAAAGTGATTTTCTCTGAAAGGACATCATTTAGAAAGTGAAGCAACACTCCATTCACTTCGCACAGTGAATTGAAGTGTTGGAACAGACTGCTTCTCTTTCAGAGAAATGCATGTGAGTTTCTGTTGAATGCTTGTAAGTAGCTTAAGGCACTTTCAAAGGAAAGTGATTTTCTCTGATAGGACAGCATTTAGAAAGTGAAGCAACACTCCAATCACTTCGCACAGTGAATTGAAGTGTTGGAACGGACTGCTTCTCTTTCAGAGAAACGCATGTGAGTTTCTGTTAAATGCTTCTAAGTAGCTTAAGGCACTTTCAAAGGAAAGTGATTTTCTCTGAAAGGACAGCATTTAGAAAGTGAGGCAACACTCTATTCACTTCACACAGTGAATTGAAGTGTTGGAACAGACTGCTTCTCTTTCAGAGAAACGCATGTGAGTTTTTTCCTAATGCTTGCAAGTAGCTTAAGGCACTATCAAAGGAAAGTGATTTTCTCTGAAAGGACAGCATTTAGAAAGTGAAGCAACACTCCATTCACTTCGCACAGTGAATTGAAGTGTTGGAACAGACTGCTTCTCTTTCAGAGAAACGCATGTGAGTTTCTGGTGAATGCTTGTAAGTAGCTTAAGGCACTTTCAAACGAAAGTGATTTTCTCTGAAAGGACAGCATTTAGAAAGTGAAGCAACACTCCATTCACTTCGCACAGTGAATTGAAGTGTTGGAGCAGAGTGCTTCTCTTTCATAGAAACGCCTTGGTGTTTCTTGTGAATGCTTGCAAGTTGCTTAAGGCACTTTCAAAGGAAAGTGATTTTCTCTAAAAGGACATCATTTAGAAAGTGAAGCAACACTCCATTCACTTCGCACAGTGAATTGAAGTGTTGGAACAGACTGCTTCTCTTTCAGAGAAACGCATGTGAGTTTCTGTTGAATGCTTGTAAGTAGCTTAAGGCACTTTCAAAGGAAAGTGATTTTCTCTGAAAGGACAGCATTTAGAAAGTGAAGCAACACTCCATCCACTTCGCACAGTGAAATGAAGTGTTGGAACAGACTGCTTCTCTTTCATAGAAACGCATGTGAGTTTCTTGTGAATTCTTGCAAGTTGCTTAAGGCACTTTCAAAGGAAAGTGATTTTCTCTGAAAGGACAGCATTTAGAAAGTGAAGCAACACTCCATTCACTTCGCACAGTGAATTGAAGTGTTGGAACAGACTGCTTCTCTTTCAGAGAAACGCATGTGAGTTTTTTCCTAATGCTTGCAAGTAGCTTAAGGCACTATCAAAGGAAAGTGATTTTCTCTGAAAGGACAGCATTTAGAAAGTGAAGCAACACTCCATTCACTTCGCACAGTGAATTGAAGTGTTGGAACAGACTGCTTCTCTTTCAGAGAAACGCATGTGAGTTTCTGGTGAATGCTTGTAAGTAGCTTAAGGCACTTTCAAACGAAAGTGATTTTCTCTGAAAGGACAGCATTTAGAAAGTGAAGCAACACTCCATTCACTTCGCACAGTGAATTGAAGTGTTGGAGCAGAGTGCTTCTCTTTCATAGAAACGCCTTGGTGTTTCTTGTGAATGCTTGCAAGTTGCTTAAGGCACTTTCAAAGGAAAGTGATTTTCTCTAAAAGGACATCATTTAGAAAGTGAAGCAACACTCCATTCACTTCGCACAGTGAATTGAAGTGTTGGAACAGACTGCTTCTCTTTCAGAGAAACGCATGTGAGTTTCTGTTGAATGCTTGTAAGTAGCTTAAGGCACTTTCAAAGGAAAGTGATTTTCTCTGAAAGGACAGCATTTAGAAAGTGAAGCAACACTCCATCCACTTCGCACAGTGAAATGAAGTGTTGGAACAGACTGCTTCTCTTTCATAGAAACGCATGTGAGTTTCTTGTGAATTCTTGCAAGTTGCTTAAGGCACTTTCAAAGGAAAGTGATTTTCTCTGAAAGGACAGCATTTAGAAAGTGAAGCAACACTCCATTCACTTCGCACAGTGAATTGAAGTGTTGGAACAGACTGCTTCTCTTTCAGAGAAACGCATGTGAGTTTTTTGTGAATGCTTGAAAGTAGTTTAAGGCACTTTCAAAGGAAAGTGTTTTTCTCTGAAAGGACAGCATTTAGAAAGTGAAGCAACACTCAATTCACTTCGCACAGTGAATTGAAGTTTTGGAACAGACTGCTTCTCTTTCAGAGAAACGCATGTAAGTTTCTTCCTAATGCTTGCAAGTAGCTTAAGGCACTTTCAATGGAAAGTGATTTTCTCTGAAAGGACATCATTTAGAAAGTGAAGCAACACTCCATTCACTTCGCACAGTGAATTGAAGTGTTGGAACAGACTGCTTCTCTTTCAGAGAAACGCATGTGAGTTTCTGTTGAATGCTTGTAAGTAGCTTAAGGCACTTTCAAAGGAAAGTGATTTTCTCTGAAAGGACAGCATTTAGAAAGTGAAGCAACACTCCATCCACTTCGCACAGTGAAATGAAGTGTTGGAACAGACTGCTTCTCTTTCATAGAAACGCATGTGAGTTTCTTGTGAATTCTTGCAAGTTGCTTAAGGCACTTTCAAAGGAAAGTGATTTTCTCTGAAAGGACAGCATTTAGAAAGTGAAGCAACACTCCATTCACTTCGCACAGTGAATTGAAGTGTTGGAACAGACTGCTTCTCTTTCAGAGAAACGCATGTGAGTTTTTTGTGAATGCTTGAAAGTAGTTTAAGGCACTTTCAAAGGAAAGTGTTTTTCTCTGAAAGGACAGCATTTAGAAAGTGAAGCAACACTCAATTCACTTCGCACAGTGAATTGAAGTTTTGGAACAGACTGCTTCTCTTTCAGAGAAACGCATGTAAGTTTCTTCCTAATGCTTGCAAGTAGCTTAAGGCACTTTCAATGGAAAGTGATTTTCTCTGAAAGGACAGCATTTAGAAAGTGAAGCAACACTCCATTCACTTCGCACAGTGAATTGAAGTGTTGGAACAGACTGCTTCTCTTTCAGAGAAACGCATGTGAGTTTCTTCCTAATGCTTGCAAGTAGCTTAAGGCTCTTTCAAAGGAAAGTGATTTTCTCTGAAAGGACATCATTTAGAAAGTGAAGCAACACTCCATTCACTTCGCACAGTGAATTGAAGTGTTGGAACAGACTGCTTCTCTTTCAGAGAAATGCATGTGAGTTTCTGTTGAATGCTTGTAAGTAGCTTAAGGCACTTTCAAAGGAAAGTGATTTTCTCTGATAGGACAGCATTTAGAAAGTGAAGCAACACTCCAATCACTTCGCACAGTGAATTGAAGTGTTGGAACGGACTGCTTCTCTTTCAGAGAAACGCATGTGAGTTTCTGTTAAATGCTTGTAAGTAGCTTAAGGCACTTTCAAAGGAAAGTGATTTTCTCTGAAAGGACAGCATTTAGAAAGTGAGGCAACACTCTATTCACTTCACACAGTGAATTGAAGTGTTGGAACAGACTGCTTCTCTTTCAGAGAAACGCATGTGAGTTTTTTCCTAATGCTTGCAAGTAGCTTAAGGCACTATCAAAGGAAAGTGATTTTCTCTGAAAGGACAGCATTTAGAAAGTGAAGCAACACTCCATTCACTTCGCACAGTGAATTGAAGTGTTGGAACAGACTGCTTCTCTTTCAGAGAAACGCATGTGAGTTTTTTATGAATGCTTGAAATTAGTTTAAGGCACTTTCAAAGGAAAGTGATTTTCTCTGAAAGGACAGCATTTAGAAAGTGAGGCAACACTCCATTCACTTCGCACAGTGAATTGAAGTGTTGGAACCGACTGCTTCTCTTTCAGAGAAATGCATGTGAGTTTCTGGTGAATGCTTGTAAGTAGCTTAAGGCACTTTCAAACGAAAGTGATTTTCTCTGAAAGGACAGCATTTAGAAAGTGAAGCAACACTCCATTCACTTCGAACAGTGAATTGAAGTGTTGGAGCAGAGTGCTTCTCTTTCATAGAAACGCCTTGGTGTTTCTTGTGAATGCTTGCAAGTTGCTTAAGGCACTTTCAAAGGAAAGTGATTTTCTCTAAAAGGACATCATTTAGAAAGTGAAGCAACACTCCATTCACTTCGCACAGTGAATTGAAGTGTTGGAACAGACTGCTTCTCTTTCAGAGAAACGCATGTGAGTTTCTGTTGAATGCTTGTAAGTAGCTTAAGGCACTTTCAAAGGAAAGTGATTTTCTCTGAAAGGACAGCATTTAGAAAGTGAGGCAACACTCCATTCACTTCGCACAGTGAATTGAAGTGTTGGAACAGACTGCTTCTCTTTCAGAGAAACGCATGTGAGTTTCTTCCTAATGCTTGCAAGTAGCTTAAGGCACTTTCAAGGGAAAGTGATTTTCTCTGAAAGGACAGCATTTAGAAAGTGAAGCAACACTCCATCCACTTCGCACAGTGAAATGAAGTGTTGGAACAGACTGCTTCTCTTTCATAGAAACGCATGTGAGTTTCTTGTGAATTCTTGCAAGTTGCTTAAGGCACTTTCAAAGGAAAGTGATTTTCTCTGAAAGGACAGCATTTAGAAAGTGAAGCAACACTCCATTCACTTCGCACAGTGAATTGAAGTGTTGGAACAGACTGCTTCTCTTTCAGAGAAACGCATGTGAGTTTTTTGTGAATGCTTGAAAGTAGTTTAAGGCACTTTCAAAGGAAAGTGATTTTCTCTGAAAGGACAGCATTTAGAAAGTGAAGCAACACTCAATTCACTTCGCACAGTGAATTGAAGTTTTGGAACAGACTGCTTCTCTTTCAGAGAAACGCATGTAAGTTTCTTCCTAATGCTTGCAAGTAGCTTAAGGCACTTTCAATGGAAAGTGATTTTCTCTGAAAGGACAGCATTTAGAAAGTGAAGCAACACTCCATTCACTTCGCACAGTGAATTGAAGTGTTGGAACAGACTGCTTCTCTTTCAGAGAAACGCATGTGAGTTTCTTCCTAATGCTTGCAAGTAGCTTAAGGCTCTTTCAAAGGAAAGTGATTTTCTCTGAAAGGACATCATTTAGAAAGTGAAGCAACACTCCATTCACTTCGCACAGTGAATTGAAGTGTTGGAACAGACTGCTTCTCTTTCAGAGAAATGCATGTGAGTTTCTGTTGAATGCTTGTAAGTAGCTTAAGGCACTTTCAAAGGAAAGTGATTTTCTCTGATAGGACAGCATTTAGAAAGTGAAGCAACACTCCAATCACTTCGCACAGTGAATTGAAGTGTTGGAACGGACTGCTTCTCTTTCAGAGAAACGCATGTGAGTTTCTGTTAAATGCTTGTAAGTAGCTTAAGGCACTTTCAAAGGAAAGTGATTTTCTCTGAAAGGACAGCATTTAGAAAGTGAGGCAACACTCTATTCACTTCACACAGTGAATTGAAGTGTTGGAACAGACTGCTTCTCTTTCAGAGAAACGCATGTGAGTTTTTTCCTAATGCTTGCAAGTAGCTTAAGGCACTATCAAAGGAAAGTGATTTTCTCTGAAAGGACAGCATTTAGAAAGTGAAGCAACACTCCATTCACTTCGCACAGTGAATTGAAGTGTTGGAACAGACTGCTTCTCTTTCAGAGAAACGCATGTGAGTTTTTTATGAATGCTTGAAATTAGTTTAAGGCACTTTCAAAGGAAAGTGATTTTCTCTGAAAGGACAGCATTTAGAAAGTGAGGCAACACTCCATTGACTTCGCACAGTGAATTGAAGTGTTGGAACCGACTGCTTCTCTTTCAGAGAAATGCATGTGAGTTTCTGGTGAATGCTTGTAAGTAGCTTAAGGCACTTTCAAACGAAAGTGATTTTCTCTGAAAGGACAGCATTTAGAAAGTGAAGCAACACTCCATTCACTTCGCACAGTGAATTGAAGTGTTGGAGCAGAGTGCTTCTCTTTCATAGAAACGCCTTGGTGTTTCTTGTGAATGCTTGCAAGTTGCTTAAGGCACTTTCAAAGGAAAGTGATTTTCTCTAAAAGGACATCATTTAGAAAGTGAAGCAACACTCCATTCACTTCGCACAGTGAATTGAAGTGTTGGAACAGACTGCTTCTCTTTCAGAGAAACGCATGTGAGTTTCTGTTGAATGCTTGTAAGTAGCTTAAGGCACTTTCAAAGGAAAGTGATTTTCTCTGAAAGGACAGCATTTAGAAAGTGAAGCAACACTCCATCCACTTCGCACAGTGAAATGAAGTGTTGGAACAGACTGCTTCTCTTTCATAGAAACGCATGTGAGTTTCTTGTGAATTCTTGCAAGTTGCTTAAGGCACTTTCAAAGGAAAGTGATTTTCTCTGAAAGGACAGCATTTAGAAAGTGAAGCAACACTCCATTCACTTCGCACAGTGAATTGAAGTGTTGGAACAGACTGCTTCTCTTTCAGAGAAACGCATGTGAGTTTTTTGTGAATGCTTGAAAGTAGTTTAAGGCACTTTCAAAGGAAAGTGATTTTCTCTGAAAGGACAGCATTTAGAAAGTGAAGCAACACTCAATTCACTTCGCACAGTGAATTGAAGTTTTGGAACAGACTGCTTCTCTTTCAGAGAAACGCATGTAAGTTTCTTCCTAATGCTTGCAAGTAGCTTAAGGCACTTTCAATGGAAAGTGATTTTCTCTGAAAGGACAGCATTTAGAAAGTGAAGCAACACTCCATTCACTTCGCACAGTGAATTGAAGTGTTGGAACAGACTGCTTCTCTTTCAGTGAAACGCATGTGAGTTTCTTCCTAATGCTTGCAAGTAGCTTAAGGCTCTTTCAAAGGAAAGTGATTTTCTCTGAAAGGACATCATTTAGAAAGTGAAGCAACACTCCATTCACTTCGCACAGTGAATTGAAGTGTTGGAACAGACTGCTTCTCTTTCAGAGAAATGCATGTGAGTTTCTGTTGAATGCTTGTAAGTAGCTTAAGGCACTTTCAAAGGAAAGTGATTTTCTCTGATAGGACAGCATTTAGAAAGTGAAGCAACACTCCAATCACTTCGCACAGTGAATTGAAGTGTTGGAACGGACTGCTTCTCTTTCAGAGAAACGCATGTGAGTTTCTGTTAAATGCTTGTAAGTAGCTTAAGGCACTTTCAAAGGAAAGTGATTTTCTCTGAAAGGACAGCATTTAGAAAGTGAGGCAACACTCTATTCACTTCACACAGTGAATTGAAGTGTTGGAACAGACTGCTTCTCTTTCAGAGAAACGCATGTGAGTTTTTTCCTAATGCTTGCAAGTAGCTTAAGGCACTATCAAAGGAAAGTGATTTTCTCTGAAAGGACAGCATTTAGAAAGTGAAGCAACACTCCATTCACTTCGCACAGTGAATTGAAGTGTTGGAACAGACTGCTTCTCTTTCAGAGAAACGCATGTGAGTTTTTTATGAATGCTTGAAATTAGTTTAAGGCACTTTCAAAGGAAAGTGATTTTCTCTGAAAGGACAGCATTTAGAAAGTGAGGCAACACTCCATTGACTTCGCACAGTGAATTGAAGTGTTGGAACCGACTGCTTCTCTTTCAGAGAAATGCATGTGAGTTTCTGGTGAATGCTTGTAAGTAGCTTAAGGCACTTTCAAACGAAAGTGATTTTCTCTGAAAGGACAGCATTTAGAAAGTGAAGCAACACTCCATTCACTTCGCACAGTGAATTGAAGTGTTGGAGCAGAGTGCTTCTCTTTCATAGAAACGCCTTGGTGTTTCTTGTGAATGCTTGCAAGTTGCTTAAGGCACTTTCAAAGGAAAGTGATTTTCTCTAAAAGGACATCATTTAGAAAGTGAAGCAACACTCCATTCACTTCGCACAGTGAATTGAAGTGTTGGAACAGACTGCTTCTCTTTCAGAGAAACGCATGTGAGTTTCTGTTGAATGCTTGTAAGTAGCTTAAGGCACTTTCAAAGGAAAGTGATTTTCTCTGAAAGGACAGCATTTAGAAAGTGAAGCAACACTCCATTCACTTCGCACAGTGAATTGAAGTGTTGGAACAGACTGCTTCTCTTTCAGAGAAACCCATGTGAGTTTTTGTTGAATGCTTGTAAGTAGCTTAAGGCACTTTCAAAGGAAAGTGATTTTCCCTGAAAGGACAGCATTTAGAAAGTGAAGCAACACTCCATTCACTTCGCACAGTGAATTGAAGTGTTGGAACAGACTGCTTCTCTTTCAGAGAAATGCATGTGAGTTTCTGTTGAATGCTTGTAAGTAGCTTAAGGCACTTTCAAAGGAAAGTGATTTTCTCTGAAAGGACAGCATTTAGAAAGTGAAGCAACACTCCATTCACTTCGCACAGTGAATTGAAGTGTTGGAACAGACTGCTTCTCTTTCAGAGAAACGCATGTGAGTTTCTGTTGAATGCTTGTAAGTAGCTTAAGGCACTTTCAAAGGAAAGTGATTTTCTCTGAAAGGACAGCATTTAGAAAGTGAAGCAACACTCCATTCACTTCGCACAGTGAATTGAAGTGTTGGAACAGACTGCTTCTCTTTCAGAGAAACGCATGTGAGTTTCTGTTGAATGCTTGTAAGTAGCTTAAGGCACTTTCAAAGGAAAGTGATTTTCTCTGAAAGGACAGCATTTAGAAAGTGAGGCAACACTCCATTCACTTCACACAGTGAATTGAAGTGCTGGAACAGACTGCTTCTCTTTCAGAGAAACGCATGTGAGTTTTTTATGAATGCTTGAAAGTAGTTTAAGGCACTTTCAAAGGAAAGTGATTTTCTCTGAAAGGACAGCATTTAGAAAGTGAGGCAACACTCCATTCACTTCGCACAGTGAATTGAAGTGTTGGAACAGACTGCTTCTCTTTCAGAGAAACGCATGTGAGTTTCTTCCTAATGCTTGCAAGCAGCTTAAGGCACTTTCAAGGGAAAGTGATTTTCTCTGAAAGGACAGCATTTAGAAAGTGAAGCAACACTCCATCCACTTCGCACAGTGAATTGAAGTGTTGGAACAGACTGCTTCTCTTTCATAGAAACGCATGTGAGTTTCTTGTGAATTCTTGCTAGTTGCTTAAGGCACTTTCAAAGGAAAGTGATTTTCTCTGAAAGGACAGCATTTAGAAAGTGAAGCAACACTCCATTCACTTCGCAGAGTGAATTGAAGTATTGGAACAGACTGCTTCTTTTTCAGAGAAACGCATGTGAGTTTCTGTTGAATGCTTGTAAGTAGCTTAAGGCACTTTCAAAGGAAAGTTATTTTCTCTGAAAGGACAGCATTTAGAAAGTGAGGCAACACTCCATTCACTTCACACAGTGAATTGAAGTGCTGGAACAGACTGCTTCTCTTTCAGAGAAACGCATGTGAGTTTTTTATGAATGCTTGAAAGTAGTTTAAGGCACTTTCAAAGGAAAGTGATTTTCTCTGAAAGGACAGCATTTAGAAAGTGAGGCAACACTCCATTCACTTCGCACAGTGAATTGAAGTGTTGGAACAGACTGCTTCTCTTTCAGAGAAACGCATGTGAGTTTCTGGTGAATGCTTCTAAGTACCTTAAGGCTCTTTCAAAGGAAAGTGATTTTCTCTGAAAGGACAGCATTTAGAAAGTGAAGCAACACTCCATTCACTTCGCAGAGTGAATTGAAGTATTGGAACAGACTGCTTCTTCTTAAGAGAAACGCATGTGAGTTTCTGGTGAATGCTTGTAAGTAGCTTAAGGCACTTTCAAAGGAAAGTGATTTTCTCTGAAAGGACAGCATTTAGAAAGTGAAGCAACACTCCATTCACTTCGCACAGTGAATTGAAGTGTTGGAACAGACTGCTTCTCTTTCAGAGAAACGCATGTGAGTTTCTGTTGAATACTTGTAAGTAGCTTAAGGCACTTTCAAAGGAAAGTGATTTTCTCTGAAAGGACAGCATTTAGAAAGTGAAGCAACACTCCATTCCCTTCGTGCAGTGAATTGAAGTGTTGAACAGAGTGCTTCTCTTTCATAGAAACGCATTAGTGTTTCTTGTGAATGCTTGTAAGTTGCTTAAGGCACTTTCAAAGGAAAGTGATTTTCTCTGAAAGGACATAATTTAGAAAGTGAAGCAACACTCCATTCACTTCGCACAGTGAATTGAAGTGTTGGAACAGACTGCTTCTCTTTCAGAGAAATGCATGTGAGTTTCTGTTGAATGCTTGTAAGTAGCTTAAGGCACTTTCAAAGGAAAGTGATTTTCTCTGAAAGGACAGCATTTAGAAAGTGAAGCAACACTCCATTCACTTCGCACAGTGAATTGAAGTGTTGGAACGGACTGCTTCTCTTTCAGAGAAACGCATGTGAGTTTCTTCCTAATGCTTGCAAGCAGCTTAAGGCATTTTCAAAGGAAAGTGATTTTCTCTGAAAGAACAGCATTTAGAAAGTGAAGCAACACTCCATTCACTTCGCACAGTGAATTGAAGACTTGGAAGAGACTGCTTCTCTTTCAGAGAAATGCATGTGAGTTTCTGTTAAATGCTTGTAAGTAGCTTAAGGCACTTTCAAAGGAAAGTGATTTTCTCTGAAAGCACAGCATTTAGAAAGTGAAGCAACACTCCATTCACTTCGTGCAGTGAATTGAAGTGTTGGAGCAGAGTGCTTCTCTTTCATAGAAACGCCTTAGTGTTTCTTGTGAATGCTTGCAAGTTGCTTAAGGCACTTTCAAAGGAAAGTGATTTTCTCTGAAAGGACAGCATTTAGAAAGTGAGGCAACATTCCATTCACTTCGCGCAGTGAATTGAAGTGTTGGAACCGACTGCTTCTTTTTCAGAGAGACGCATGTGAGTTTCTGGTGAATGCTTGTAAGTAGCTTAAGGCACTTTCAAAGGAAAGTGATTTTCTCTGAAAGGACAGCATTTAGAAAGTGAAGCAACACTCCATTCACTTCGCACAGTGAATTGAAGTGTTGGAGCAGACTGCTTCTCTTTCAGAGAAACGCATGTGAATTTCTGTTGAATGCTTGTAAGTAGCTTAAGGCACTTTCAAAGGAAAGTGATTTTCTGTGAAAGGACAGCATTTAGAAAGTGAGGCAACACTCCATTCACTTCACACAGTGAATTGAAGTGCTGGAACAGACTGCTTCTCTTTCAGAGAAACGCATGTGAGTTTTTTATGAATGCTTGAAAGTAGTTAAGGCACTTTCAAAGGAAAGTGATTTTCTCTGAAAGGACAGCATTTAGAAAGTGAGGCAACACTCCATTCACTTCGCACAGTGAATTGAAGTGTTGGAACAGACTGCTTCTTTTTCAGAGAGACGCATGTGAGTTTCTGGTGAATGCTTGTAAGTAGCTTAAGGCACTTTCAAAGGAAAGTGATTTTTTCTGAAAGGACAGCATTTAGAAAGTGAGGCAACACTCCATTCACTTCACACAGTGAATTGAAGTGCTGGAACAGACTGCTTCTCTTTCAGAGAAACGCATGTGAGTTTTTTATGAATGCTTGAAAGTAGTTAAGGCACTTTCAAAGGAAAGTGATTTTCTCTGAAAGGACAGCATTTAGAAAGTGAGGCAACACTCCATTCACTTCGCACAGTGAATTGAAGTGTTGGAACAGACTGCTTCTCTTTCAGAGAAACGCATGTGAGTTTCTGTTGAATGCTTGTAAGTAGCTTAAGGCACTTTCAAAGGAAAGTGATTTTCTCTGAAAGGACAGCATTTAGAAAGTGAGGCAACACTCCATTCACTTCACACAGTGAATTGAAGTGCTGGAACAGACTGCTTCTCTTTCAGAGAAACGCATGTGAGTTTTTTATGAATGCTTGAAAGTAGTTTAAGGCACTTTCAAAGGAAAGTGATTTTCTCTGAAAGGACAGCATTTAGAAAGTGAGGCAACACTCCATTCACTTCGCACAGTGAATTGAAGTGTTGGAACAGACTGCTTCTCTTTCAGAGAAACGCATGTGAGTTTCTGGTGAATGCTTGTAAGTACCTTAAGGCTCTTTCAAAGGAAAGTGATTTTCTCTGAAAGGACAGCATTTAGAAAGTGAAGCAACACTCCATTCACTTCGCAGAGTGAATTGAAGTATTGGAACAGACTGCTTCTTCTTCAGAGAAACGCATGTGAGTTTCTGGTGAATGCTTGTAAGTAGCTTAAGGCACTTTCAAAGGAAAGTGATTTTCTCTGAAAGGACAGCATTTAGAAAGTGAAGCAACACTCCATTCACTTCGCACAGTGAATTGAAGTGTTGGAACAGACTGCTTCTCTTTCAGAGAAACGCATGTGAGTTTCTGTTGAATACTTGTAAGTAGCTTAAGGCACTTTCAAAGGAAAGTGATTTTCTCTGAAAGGACAGCATTTAGAAAGTGAAGCAACACTCCATTCCCTTCGTGCAGTGAATTGAAGTGTTGAACAGAGTGCTTCTCTTTCATAGAAACGCATTAGTGTTTCTTGTGAATGCTTGTAAGTTGCTTAAGGCACTTTCAAAGGAAAGTGATTTTCTCTGAAAGGACATAATTTAGAAAGTGAAGCAACACTCCATTCACTTCGCACAGTGAATTGAAGTGTTGGAACAGACTGCTTCTCTTTCAGGGAAATGCATGTGAGTTTCTGTTGAATGCTTGTAAGTAGCTTAAGGCACTTTCAAAGGAAAGTGATTTTCTCTGAAATGACAGCATTTAGAAAGTGAAGCAACACTCCATTCACTTCGCACAGTGAATTGAAGTGTTGGAACGGACTGCTTCTCTTTCAGAGAAACGCATGTGAGTTTCTTCCTAATGCTTGCAAGCAGCTTAAGGCATTTTCAAAGGAAAGTGATTTTCTCTGAAAGAACAGCATTTAGAAAGTGAAGCAACACTCCATTCACTTCGCACAGTGAATTGAAGACTTGGAAGAGACTGCTTCTCTTTCAGAGAAATGCATGTGAGTTTCTGTTAAATGCTTGTAAGTAGCTTAAGGCACTTTCAAAGGAAAGTGATTTTCTCTGAAAGCACAGCATTTAGAAAGTGAAGCAACACTCCATTCACTTCGTGCAGTGAATTGAAGTGTTGGAGCAGAGTGCTTCTCTTTCATAGAAACGCCTTAGTGTTTCTTGTGAATGCTTGCAAGTTGCTTAAGGCACTTTCAAAGGAAAGTGATTTTCTCTGAAAGGACAGCATTTAGAAAGTGAGGCAACACTCCATTCACTTCGCGCAGTGAATTGAAGTGTTGGAACCGACTGCTTCTTTTTCAGAGAGACGCATGTGAGTTTCTGGTGAATGCTTGTAAGTAGCTTAAGGCACTTTCAAAGGAAAGTGATTTTCTCTGAAAGGACAGCATTTAGAAAGTGAAGCAACACTCCATTCACTTCGCACAGTGAATTGAAGTGTTGGAGCAGACTGCTTCTCTTTCTGAGAAACGCATGTGAATTTCTGTTGAATGCTTGTAAGTAGCTTAAGGCACTTTCAAAGGAAAGTGATTTTCTCTGAAAGGACAGCATTTAGAAAGTGAGGCAACACTCCATTCACTTCACACAGTGAATTGAAGTGCTGGAACAGACTGCTTCTCTTTCAGAGAAACGCATGTGAGTTTTTTATGAATGCTTGAAAGTAGTTAAGGCACTTTCAAAGGAAAGTGATTTTCTCTGAAAGGACAGCATTTAGAAAGTGAGGCAACACTCCATTCACTTCGCACAGTGAATTGAAGTGTTGGAACAGACTGCTTCTTTTTCAGAGAGACGCATGTGAGTTTCTGGTGAATGCTTGTAAGTAGCTTAAGGCACTTTCAAAGGAAAGTGATTTTCTCTGAAAGGACAGCATTTAGAAAGTGAGGCAACACTCCATTCACTTCACACAGTGAATTGAAGTGCTGGAACAGACTGCTTCTCTTTCAGAGAAACGCATGTGAGTTTTTTATGATTGCTTGAAAGTAGTTAAGGCACTTTCAAAGGAAAGTGATTTTCTCTGAAAGGACAGCATTTAGAAAGTGAGGCAACACTCCATTCACTTCGCACAGTGAATTGAAGTGTTGGAACAGACTGCTTCTCTTTCAGAGAAACGCATGTGAGTTTCTGTTGAATGCTTGTAAGTAGCTTAATGCACTTTCAAAGGAAAGTGATTTTCTCTGAAAGGACAGCATTTAGAAAGTGAGGCAACACTCCATTCACTTCACACAGTGAATTGAAGTGCTGGAACAGACTGCTTCTCTTTCAGAGAAACGCATGTGAGTTTTTTATGAATGCTTGAAAGTAGTTTAAGGCACTTTCAAAGGAAAGTGATTTTCTCTGAAAGGACAGCATTTAGAAAGTGAGGCAACACTCCATTCACTTCGCACAGTGAATTGAAGTGTTGGAACAGACTGCTTCTCTTTCAGAGAAACGCATGTGAGTTTCTTCCTAATGCTTGCAAGCAGCTTAAGGCACTTTCAAGGGAAAGTGATTTTCTATGAAAGGACAGCATTTAGAAAGTGAAGCAACACTCCATTCACTTCACACAGTGAATTGAAGTATTGTAACGGACTGCTTCTCTTTCAGAGAAACGCATGTGAGTTTCTGGTGAATGCTTGTAAGTACCTTAAGGCTCTTTCAAAGGAAAGTGATTTTCTCTGAAAGGACAGCATTTAGAAAGTGAAGCAACACTCCATTCACTTCGCAGAGTGAATTGAAGTATTGGAACAGACTGCTTCTTCTTCAGAGACACGCATGTGAGTTTCTGGTGAATGCTTGTAAGTAGCTTAAGGCACTTTCAAAGGAAAGTGATTTTCTCTGAAAGGACAGCATTTAGAAAGTGAAGCAACACTCCATTCACTTCGCACAGTGAATTGAAGTGTTGGAACAGACTGCTTCTCTTTCAGAGAAACGCATGTGAGTTTCTGTTGAATACTTGTAAGTAGCTTAAGGCACTTTCAAAGGAAAGTGATTTTCTCTGAAAGGACAGCATTTAGAAAGTGAAGCAACACTCCATTCCCTTCGTGCAGTGAATTGAAGTGTTGAACAGAGTGCTTCTCTTTCATAGAAACGCATTAGTGTTTCTTGTGAATGCTTGTAAGTTGCTTAAGGCACTTTCAAAGGAAAGTGATTTTCTCTGAAAGGACATAATTTAGAAAGTGAAGCAACACTCCATTCACTTCGCACAGTGAATTGAAGACTTGGAAGAGACTGCTTCTCTTTCAGAGAAATGCATGTGAGTTTCTGTTGAATGCTTGTAAGTAGCTTAAGGCACTTTCAAAGGAAAGTGATTTTCTCTGAAAGCACAGCATTTAGAAAGTGAAGCAACACTCCATTCACTTCGTGCAGTGAATTGAAGTGTTGGAGCAGAGTGCTTCTCTTTCATAGAAACGCCTTAGTGTTTCTTGTGAATGCTTGCAAGTTGCTTAAGGCACTTTCAAAGGAAAGTGATTTTCTCTGAAAGGACAGCATTTAGAAAGTGAGGCAACACTCCATTCACTTCGCGCATTGAATTGAAGTGTTGGAACCGACTGCTTCTTTTTCAGAGAGACGCATGTGAGTTTCTGGTGAATGCTTGTAAGTAGCTTAAGGCACTTTCAAAGGAAAGTGATTTTCTCTGAAATGACAGCATTTAGAAAGTGAGGCAACACTCCATTCACTTCACACAGTGAATTGAAGTGCTGGAACAGACTGCTTCTCTTTCAGAGAAACGCATGTGAGTTTTTTATGAATGCTTGAAAGTAGTTAAGGCACTTTCAAAGGAAAGTGATTTTCTCTGAAAGGACAGCATTTAGAAAGTGAGGCAACACTCCATTCACTTCGCACAGTGAATTGAAGTGTTGGAACAGACTGCTTCTTTTTCAGAGAGACGCATGTGAGTTTCTGGTGAATGCTTGTAAGTACCTTAAGGCACTTTCAAAGGAAAGTGATTTTCTCTGAAAGGACAGCATTTAGAAAGTGAAGCAACACTCCATTCACTTCGCAGAGTGAATTGAAGTATTGGAACAGACTGCTTCTTTTTCAGAGAAACGCATGTGAGTTTCTGGTGAATGCTTGTAAGTAGCTTAAGGCACTTTCAAAGGAAAGTGATTTTCTCTGAAAGGACAGCATTTAGAAAGTGAAGCAACACTCCATTCACTTCGCACAGTAAATTGAAGTGTTGGAACAGACTGCTTCTCTTTCAGAGAAACGCATGTGAGGTTCTGTTGAATGCTTGTAAGTAGCTTAAGGCACTTTCAAAGGAAAGTGATTTTCTCTGAAAGGACAGCATTTAGAAAGTGAGGCAACACTCCATTCACTTCACACAGTGAATTGAAGTGCTGGAACAGACTGCTTCTCTTTCAGAGAAACGCATGTGAGTTTTTTATGAATGCTTGAAAGTAGTTTAAGGCACTTTCAAAGGAAAGTGATTTTCTCTGAAACGACAGCATTTAGAAAGTGAGGCAACACTCCATTCACTTCGCACAGTGATTTGAAGTGTTGGAACAGACTGCTTCTCTTTCAGAGAAACGCATGTGAGTTTCTGGTGAATGCTTGTAAGTACCTTAAGGCACTTTCAAAGGAAAGTGATTTTCTCTGAAAGGACAGCATTTAGAAAGTGAAGCAACACTCCATTCACTTCGCAGAGTGAATTGAAGTATTGGAACAGACTGCTTCTTTTTCAGAGAAACGCATGTGAGTTTCTGGTGAATGCTTGTAAGTAGCTTAAGGCACTTTCAAAGGAAAGTGATTTTCTCTGAAAGGACAGCATTTAGAAAGTGAAGCAACACTCCATTCACCTCGCACAGTGAATTGAAGTGTTGGAACAGACTGCTTCTCTTTCAGAGAAACGCATGTGAGTTTCTGTTGAATGCTTGTAAGTAGCTTAAGGCACTTTCAAAGGAAAGTGATTTTCTCTGAAAGGACAGCATTTAGAAAGTGAAGCAACACTCCATTCCCTTCGTGCATTGAATTGAAGTGTTGGAAAAGAGTGCTTCTCTTTCATAGAAATGCATTAGTGTTTCTTGTGAATGCTTGTAAGTTGCTTGAGGCACTTTCAAAGGAAAGTGATTTTCTCTGAAAGGACATCATTTAGAAAGTGAAGCAACACTCCATTCACTTCGCACAGTGAATTGAAGTGTTGGAACAGACTGCTTCTCATTCAGAGAAATGCATGTGAGTTTCTGTTGAATGCTTGTAAGTAGCTTAAGGCACTTTCAAAGGAAAGTGATTTTCTCTGAAAGGACAGCATTTAGAAAGTGAAGCAACACTCCATTCACTTCGCACAGTGAATTGAAGTGTTGGAACAGACTGCTTCTCTTTCAGAGAAACGCATGTGAGTTTCTTCCTAATGCTTGCAAGTAGCTTAAGGCACTTTCAAAGGAAAGTGATTTTCTCTGAAAGTACAGCATTTAGAAAGTGAAGCAACACTCCATTCACTTCGCACTGTGAATTGAAGTGTTGGAACAGACTGCTTCTCTTTCAGAGAAACGCATGTGAGTTTCTGTTAAATGCTTGTAAGTAGCTTAAGGCACTTTCAAAGGAAAGTGATTTTCTCTGAAATTACAGCATTTAGAAAGTGAGGCAACACTCTATTCACTTCACACAGTGAATTGAAGTGTTGGAACAGACTGCTTCTGTTTCAGAGAAACGCATGTGAGTTTCTTCCTAATGCTTGCAAGTAGCTTAAGGCACTATCAAAGGAAAGTGATTTTCTCTGAAAGGACAGCATTTAGAAAGTGAAGCAACACTCCATTCACTTCGCACAGTGAATTGAAGTGTTGGAACAGACTGCTTCTCTTTCAGAGAAACGCATGTGAGTTTTTTATGAATGCTTGAAAGTAGTTTAAGGCACTTTCAAAGGAAAGTGATTTTCTCTGAAACGACAGCATTTAGAAAGTGAGGCAACACTCCATTCACTTCGCACAGTGAATTGAAGTGTTGGAACAGACTGCTTCTCTTTCAGAGAAACGCATGTGAGTTTCTGTTGAATGCTTATAAGTAGCTTAAGGCACTTTCAAAGGAAAGTGATTTTCTCTGAAAGGACAGCATTTAGAAAGTGAAGCAACACTCCATTCACTTCGTGCAGTGAATTGAAGTGTTGGAACAGACTGCTTCTAATTCATAGAAACGCCTTAGTGTTTCTTGTGAATGCTTGCAAGTTGCTTAAGGCACTTTCAAAGGAAAGTGATTTTCTCTGAAAGGACATAATTTAGAAAGTGAAGCAACACTCCATTCACTTCGCACAGTGAATTGAAGTGTTGGAACAGACTGCTTCTCTTTCAGAGAAACGCATGTGAGTTTCTGTTGAATGCTTGTAAGTAGCTTAAGGCACTTTCAAAGGAAAGTGATTTTCTCTGAAAGGACAGCATTTAGAAAGTGAAGCAACACTCCATTCACTTCGCACAGTGAATTGAAGTGTTGGAACAGACTGCTTCTCTTTCAGAGAAACGCATGTGAGTTTCTGTTGAATGCTTGTAAGTAGCTTAAGGCACTTTCAAAGGAAAGTGATTTTCTCTTAAAGGACAGCATTTAGAAAGTGAGGCAACACTCCATTCACTTCACACAGTGAATTGAAGTGCTGGAACAGACTGCTTCTCTTTCAGAGAAACGCATGTGAGTTTTTTATGAATGCTTGAAAGTAGTTTAAGGCACTTTCAAAGGAAAGTGATTTTCTCTGAAAGGACAGCATTTAGAAAGTGAGGCAAAACTCCATTCACTTCGCACAGTGAATTGAAGTGTTGGAACAGACTGCTTCTCTTTCAGAAAAACGCATGTGAGTTTCTTCCTAATGCTTGCAAGCAGCTTAAGGCACTTTCAAGGGAAAATGATTTTCTCTGAAAGGACAGCATTTAGAAACTGAAGCAACACTCCATCCACTTCGCACAGTGAATTGAAGTGTTGGAACAGACTGCTTCTCTTTCATAGAAACGCATGTGAGTTTCTTGTGAATTCTTGCAAGTTGCTTAAGGCACTTTCAAAGGAAAGTGATTTTCTCTGAAAGGACAGCATTTAGAAAGTGAAGCAACACTCCATTCACTTCGCAGAGTGAATTGAAGTATTGGAACAGACTGCTTCTTTTTCAGAGAAACGCATGTGAGTTTCTGTTGAATGCTTGTAAGTAGCTTAAGGTACTTTCAAAGGAAAGTGATTTTCTCTGAAAGGACAGCATTTAGAAAGTGAGGCAACACTCCATTCACTTCACACAGTGAATTGAAGTGCTGGAACAGACTGCTTCTTTTTCAGAGAAACGCATGTGAGTTTCTGTTGAATGCTTGTAAGTAGTTTAAGGCACTTTCAAAGGAAAGTGATTTTCTCTGAAAGGACAGCATTTAGAAAGTGAGGCAACACTCCATTCACTTCGCACAGTGAATTGAAGTGTTGGAACAGACTGCTTCTCTTTCAGAGAAACGCATGTGAGTTTCTGGTGAATGCTTGTAAGTAACTTAAGGCTCTTTCAAAGGAAAGTGATTTTCTCTGAAAGGACAGCATTTAGAAAGTGAAGCAACAATCCATTCACTTCACACAGTGAATTGAAGTGTTGGAACAGACTGCTTCTGTTTCAGAGAAACGCATGTGAGTTTCTTCCTAATGCTTGCAAGTAGCTTAAGGCACTATCAAAGGAAAGTGATTTTCTCTGAAAGGACAGCATTTAGAAAGTGAAGCAACACTCCATTCACTTCGCACAGTGAATTGAAGTGTTGGAACAGACTGCTTCTCTTTCAGAGAAACGCAGGTGAGTTTTTTATGAATGCTTGAAAGTAGTTTAAGGCACTTTCAAAGGAAAGTGATTTTCTCTGAAACGACAGCATTTAGAAAGTGAGGCAACACTCCATTCACTTCGCACAGTGAATTGAAGTGTTGGAACCGACTGCTTCTCTTTCAGAGAAACGCATGTGAGTTTCTGGTGAATGCTTATAAGTAGCTTAAGGCACTTTCAAAGGAAAGTGATTTTCTCTGAAAGGACAGCATTTAGAAAGTGAAGCAACACTCCATTCACTTCGTGCAGTGAATTGAAGTGTTGGAACAGACTGCTTCTAATTCATAGAAACGCCTTAGTGTTTCTTGTGAATGCTTGCAAGTTGCTTAAGGCACTTTCAAAGGAAAGTGATTTTCTCTGAAAGGACAGCATTTAGAAAGTGAGGCAACACTCCATTCACTTCACACAGTGAATTGAAGTGCTGGAACAGACTGCTTCTCTTTCAGAGAAACGCATGTGAGTTTTTTATGAATGCTTGAAAGTAGTTTAAGGCACTTTCAAAGGAAAGTGATTTTCTCTGAAAGGACAGCATTTAGAAAGTGAGGCAACACTCCATTCACTTCGCACAGTGAATTGAAGTGTTGGAACAGACTGCTTCTCTTTCAGAAAAACGCATGTGAGTTTCTTCCTAATGCTTGCAAGCAGCTTAAGGCACTTTCAAGGGAAAATGATTTTCTCTGAAAGGACAGCATTTAGAAAGTGAAGCAACACTCCATCCACTTCGCACAGTGAATTGAAGTGTTGGAACAGACTGCTTCTCTTTCATAGAAACGCATGTGAGTTTCTTGTGAATTCTTGCAAGTTGCTTAAGGCACTTTCAAAGGAAAGTGATTTTCTCTGAAAGGACAGCATTTAGAAAGTGAAGCAACACTCCATTCACTTCGCAGAGTGAATTGAAGTATTGGAACAGACTGCTTCTTTTTCAGAGAAACGCATGTGAGTTTCTGTTGAATGCTTGTAAGTAGCTTAAGGTACTTTCAAAGGAAAGTGATTTTCTCTGAAAGGACAGCATTTAGAAAGTGAGGCAACACTCCATTCACTTCACACAGTGAATTGAAGTGCTGGAACAGACTGCTTCTCTTTCAGAGAAACGCATGTGAGTTTTTTATGAATGCTTGAAAGTAGTTTAAGGCACTTTCAAAGGAAAGTGATTTTCTCTGAAAGGACAGCATTTAGAAAGTGAGGCAACACTCCATTCACTTCGCACAGTGAATTGAAGTGTTGGAACAGACTGCTTCTCTTTCAGAGAAACGCATGTGAGTTTCTGGTGAATGCTTGTAAGTACCTTACGGCTCTTTCAAAGGAAAGTGATTTTCTCTGAAAGGACAGCATTTAGAAAGTGAAGCAACACTCCATTCACTTCGCAGAGTGAATTGAAGTATTGGAACAGACTGCTTCTTTTTCAGAGAAACGCATGTGAGTTTCTGTTGAATGCTTGTAAGTAGCTTAAGGTACTTTCAAAGGAAAGTGATTTTCTCTGAAAGGACAGCATTTAGAAAGTGAGGCAACACTCCATTCACTTCGCACAGTGAATTGAAGTGTTGGAACAGACTGCTTCTCTTTCAGAGAAACGCATGTGAGTTTCTGTTGAATACTTGTAAGTAGCTTAAGGCACTTTCAAAGGAAAGTGATTTTCTCTGAAAGGACAGCATTTAGAAAGTGAAGCAACACTCCATTCCCTTCGTGCAGTGAATTGAAGTGTTGGAACAGAGTGCTTCTCTTTCATAGAAACGCATTAGTGTTTCTTGTGAATGCTTGTAAGTTGCTTAAGGCACTTTCAAAGGAAAGTGATTTTCTCTGAAAGGACATAATTTAGAAAGTGAAGCAACACTCCATTCACTTCGCACAGTGAATTGAAGTGTTGGAACAGACTGCTTCTCTTTCAGAGAAATGCATGTGAGTTTCTGTTGAATGCTTGTAAGTAGCTTAAGGCACTTTCAAAGGAAAGTGATTTTCTCTGAAAGGACAGCATTTAGAAAGTGAAGCAACACTCCATTCACTTCGCACAGTGAATTGAAGTGTTGGAACGGACTGCTTCTCTTTCAGAGAAACGCATGTGAGTTTCTTCCTAATGCTTGCAAGTAGCTGAAGGCATTTTCAAAGGAAAGTGATTTTCTCTGAAAGAACAGCATTTAGAAAGTGAAGCAACACTCCATTCACTTCGCACAGTGAATTGAAGTCTTGGAAGAGACTGCTTCTCTTTCAGAGAAATGCATGTGAGTTTCTGTTAAATGCTTGTAAGTAGCTTAAGGCACTTTCAAAGGAAAGTGATTTTCTCTGAAAGGACAGCATTTAGAAAGTGAGGCAACACTCCATTCACTTCACACAGTGAATTGATGTGCTGGAACAGACTGCTTCTCTTTCAGAGAAACGCATGTGAGTTTTTTATGAATGCTTGAAAGTAGTTTAAGGCACTTTCAAAGGAAAGTGATTTTCTCTGAAAGGACAGCATTTAGAAAGTGAGGCAACACTCCATTCACTTCGCACAGTGAATTGAAGTGTTGGAACAGACTGCTTCTCTTTCAGAGAAACGCATGTGAGTTTCTGGTGAATGCTTGTAAGTAACTTAAGGCTCTTTCAAAGGAAAGTGATTTTCTCTGAAAGGACAGCATTTAGAAAGTGAAGCAACACTCCATTCACTTCACACAGTGAATTGAAGTGTTGGAACAGACTGCTTCTGTTTCAGAGAAACGCATGTGAGTTTCTTCCTAATGCTTGCAAGTAGCTTAAGGCACTATCAAAGGAAAGTGATTTTCTCTGAAAGGACAGCATTTAGAAAGTGAAGCAACACTCCATTCACTTCGCACAGTGAATTGAAGTGTTGGAACAGACTGCTTCTCTTTCAGAGAAACGCAGGTGAGTTTTTTATGAATGCTTGAAAGTAGTTTAAGGCACTTTCAAAGGAAAGTGATTTTCTCTGAAACGACAGCATTTAGAAAGTGAGGCAACACTCCATTCACTTCGCACAGTGAATTGAAGTGTTGGAACCGACTGCTTCTCTTTCAGAGAAACGCATGTGAGTTTCTGGTGAATGCTTATAAGTAGCTTAAGGCACTTTCAAAGGAAAGTGATTTTCTCTGAAAGGACAGCATTTAGAAAGTGAAGCAACACTCCATTCACTTCGTGCAGTGAATTGAAGTGTTGGAACAGACTGCTTCTAATTCATAGAAACGCCTTAGTGTTTCTTGTGAATGCTTGCAAGTTGCTTAAGGCACTTTCAAAGGAAAGTGATTTTCTCTGAAAGGACATAATTTAGAAAGTGAAGCAACACTCCATTCACTTCGAACAGTGAATTGAAGTGTTGGAACAGACTGCTTCTCTTTCAGAGAAACGCATGTGAGTTTCTGTTGAATGCTTGTAAGTATCTTAAGGCACTTTCAAAGGAAAGTGATTTTCTCTGA
The DNA here is from genome assembly GCF_982192425.1 of Myodes glareolus. Classification (NCBI taxonomy): domain Eukaryota; kingdom Metazoa; phylum Chordata; class Mammalia; order Rodentia; family Cricetidae; genus Myodes; species Myodes glareolus. The sequence continues at coordinate 52,195 of NW_028263310.1, forward strand.
AAGGACAGCATTTAGAAAGTGAAGCAACACTCCATTCACTTCGCACAGTGAATTGAAGTGTTGGAACAGACTGCTTCTCTTTCAGAGAAACGCATGTGAGTTTCTGTTGAATGCTTGTAAGTAGCTTAAGGCACTTTCAAAGGAAAGTGATTTTCTCTGAAAGGACAGCATTTAGAAAGTGAGGCAACACTCCATTCACTTCACACAGTGAATTGAAGTGCTGGAACAGACTGCTTCTCTTTCAGAGAAACGCATGTGAGTTTTTTATGAATGCTTGAAAGTAGTTTAAGGCACTTTCAAAGGAAAGTGATTTTCTCTGAAAGGACAGCATTTAGAAAGTGAGGCAACACTCCATTCACTTCGCACAGTGAATTGAAGTGTTGGAACAGACTGCTTCTCTTTCAGAGAAACGCATGTGAGTTTCTGGTGAATGCTTGTAAGTACCTTAAGGCTCTTTCAAAGGAAAGTGATTTTCTCTGAAAGGACAGCATTTAGAAAGTGAAGCAACACTCCATTCACTTCGCAGAGTGAATTGAAGTATTGGAACAGACTGCTTCTTCTTCAGAGAAACGCATGTGAGTTTCTGGTGAATGCTTGTAAGTAGCTTAAGGCACTTTCAAAGGAAAGTGATTTTCTCTGAAAGGACAGCATTTAGAAAGTGAAGCAACACTCCATTCACTTCGCACAGTGAATTGAAGTGTTGGAACAGACTGCTTCTCTTTCAGAGAAACGCATGTGAGTTTCTGTTGAATACTTGTAAGTAGCTTAAGGCACTTTCAAAGGAAAGTGATTTTCTCTGAAAGGACAGCATTTAGAAAGTGAAGCAACACTCCATTCCCTTCGTGCAGTGAATTGAAGTGTTGAACAGAGTGCTTCTCTTTCATAGAAACGCATTAGTGTTTCTTGTGAATGCTTGTAAGTTGCTTAAGGCACTTTCAAAGGAAAGTGATTTTCTCTGAAAGGACATAATTTAGAAAGTGAAGCAACACTCCATTCACTTCGCACAGTGAATTGAAGTGTTGGAACAGACTGCTTCTCTTTCAGAGAAACGCATGTGAGTTTCTGGTGAATGCTTGTAAGTACCTTACGGCTCTTTCAAAGGAAAGTGATTTTCTCTGAAAGGACAGCATTTAGAAAGTGAAGCAACACTCCATTCACTTCGCAGAGTGAATTGAAGTATTGGAACAGACTGCTTCTTTTTCAAAGAAACGCATGTGAGTTTCTGGTGAATGCTTGTAAGTAGCTTAAGGCACTTTCAAAGGAAAGTGATTTTCTCTGAAAGGACAGCATTTAGAAAGTGAAGCAACACTCCATTCACTTCGCAGAGTGAATTGAAGTGTTGGAACAGACTGCTTCTCTTTCAGAGAAACGCATGTGAGTTTCTGTTGAATACTTGTAAGTAGCTTAAGGCACTTTCAAAGGAAAGTGATTTTCTCTGAAAGGACAGCATTTAGAAAGTGAAGCAACACTCCATTCCCTTCGTGCAGTGAATTGAAGTGTTGGAACAGAGTGCTTCTCTTTCATAGAAACGCATTAGTGTTTCTTGTGAATGCTTGTAAGTTGCTTAAGGCACTTTCAAAGGAAAGTGATTTTCTCTGAAAGGACATAATTTAGAAAGTGAAGCAACACTCCATTCACTTCGCACAGTGAATTGAAGTGTTGGAACAGACTGCTTCTCTTTCAGAGAAATGCATGTGAGTTTCTGTTGAATGCTTGTAAGTAGCTTAAGGCACTTTCAAAGGAAAGTGATTTTCTCTGAAAGGACAGCATTTAGAAAGTGAAGCAACACTCCATTCACTTCGCACAGTGAATTGAAGTGTTGGAACGGACTGCTTCTCTTTCAGAGAAACGCATGTGAGTTTCTTCCTAATGCTTGCAAGTAGCTGAAGGCATTTTCAAAGGAAAGTGATTTTCTCTGAAAGAACAGCATTTAGAAAGTGAAGCAACACTCCATTCACTTCGCACAGTGAATTGAAGTCTTGGAAGAGACTGCTTCTCTTTCAGAGAAATGCATGTGAGTTTCTGTTAAATGCTTGTAAGTAGCTTAAGGCACTTTCAAAGGAAAGTGATTTTCTCTGAAAGGACAGCATTTAGAAAGTGAGGCAACACTCTATTCACTTCACACAGTGAATTGAAGTGTTGGAACAGACTGCTTCTCTTTCAGAGAAACGCATGTGAGTTTCTTGTGAATTCTTGCAAATTGCTTAAGGCACTTTCAAAGGAAAGTGATTTTCTCTGAAAGGACAGCATTTAGAAAGTGAAGCAACACTCCATTCACTTCGCACAGTGAATTGAAGTGTTGGAACAGACTGCTTCTCTTTCAGAGAAACGCATGTGAGTTTTTTATGAATGCTTGAAAGTAGTTTAAGGCACTTTCAAAGGAAAGTGATTTTCTCTGAATCGACAGCATTTAGAAAGTGAGGCAACACTCCATTCACTTCGCACAGTGAATTGAAGTGTTGGAACCAACTGCTTCTCTTTCAGAGAAACGCATGTGAGTTTCTGGTGAATGCTTATAAGTAGCTTAAGGCACTTTCAAAGGAAAGTGATTTTCTCTGAAAGGACAGCATTTAGAAAGTGAAGCAACACTCCATTCACTTCGTGCAGTGAATTGAAGTGTTGGAACAGACTGCTTCTAATTCATAGAAACGCCTTAGTGTTTCTTGTGAATGCTTGCAAGTTGCTTAAGGCACTTTCAAAGGAAAGTGATTTTCTCTGAAAGGACATAATTTAGAAAGTGAAGCAACACTCCATTCACTTCGAACAGTGAATTGAAGTGTTGGAACAGACTGCTTCTCTTTCAGAGAAACGCATGTGAGTTTCTGTTGAATGCTTGTAAGTATCTTAAGGCACTTTCAAAGGAAAGTGATTTTCTCTGAAAGGACAGCATTTAGAAAGTGAAGCAACACTCCATTCACTTCGCACAGTGAATTGAAGTGTTGGAACAGACTGCTTCTCTTTCAGAGAAACGCATGTGAGTTTCTGTTGAATGCTTGTAAGTAGCTTAAGGCACTTTCAAAGGAAAGTGATTTTCTCTGAAAGGACAGCATTTAGAAAGTGAGGCAACACTCCATTCACTTCACACAGTGAATTGAAGTGCTGGAACAGACTGCTTCTCTTTCAGAGAAACGCATGTGAGTTTTTTATGAATGCTTGAAAGTAGTTTAAGGCACTTTCAAAGGAAAGTGATTTTCTCTGAAAGGACAGCATTTAGAAAGTGAGGCAACACTCCATTCACTTCGCACAGTGAATTGAAGTGTTGGAACAGACTGCTTCTCTTTCAGAGAAACGCATGTGAGTTTCTGGTGAATGCTTGTAAGTACCTTAAGGCTCTTTCAAAGGAAAGTGATTTTCTCTGAAAGGACAGCATTTAGAAAGTGAAGCAACACTCCATTCACTTCGCAGAGTGAATTGAAGTATTGGAACAGACTGCTTCTTCTTCAGAGAAACGCATGTGAGTTTCTGGTGAATGCTTGTAAGTAGCTTAAGGCACTTTCAAAGGAAAGTGATTTTCTCTGAAAGGACAGCATTTAGAAAGTGAAGCAACACTCCATTCACTTCGCACAGTGAATTGAAGTGTTGGAACAGACTGCTTCTCTTTCAGAGAAACGCATGTGAGTTTCTGTTGAATACTTGTAAGTAGCTTAAGGCACTTTCAAAGGAAAGTGATTTTCTCTGAAAGGACAGCATTTAGAAAGTGAAGCAACACTCCATTCCCTTCGTGCAGTGAATTGAAGTGTTGAACAGAGTGCTTCTCTTTCATAGAAACGCATTAGTGTTTCTTGTGAATGCTTGTAAGTTGCTTAAGGCACTTTCAAAGGAAAGTGATTTTCTCTGAAAGGACATAATTTAGAAAGTGAAGCAACACTCCATTCACTTCGCACAGTGAATTGAAGTGTTGGAACAGACTGCTTCTCTTTCAGAGAAACGCATGTGAGTTTCTGGTGAATGCTTGTAAGTACCTTACGGCTCTTTCAAAGGAAAGTGATTTTCTCTGAAAGGACAGCATTTAGAAAGTGAAGCAACACTCCATTCACTTCGCAGAGTGAATTGAAGTATTGGAACAGACTGCTTCTTTTTCAAAGAAACGCATGTGAGTTTCTGGTGAATGCTTGTAAGTAGCTTAAGGCACTTTCAAAGGAAAGTGATTTTCTCTGAAAGGACAGCATTTAGAAAGTGAAGCAACACTCCATTCACTTCGCAGAGTGAATTGAAGTGTTGGAACAGACTGCTTCTCTTTCAGAGAAACGCATGTGAGTTTCTGTTGAATACTTGTAAGTAGCTTAAGGCACTTTCAAAGGAAAGTGATTTTCTCTGAAAGGACAGCATTTAGAAAGTGAAGCAACACTCCATTCCCTTCGTGCAGTGAATTGAAGTGTTGGAACAGAGTGCTTCTCTTTCATAGAAACGCATTAGTGTTTCTTGTGAATGCTTGTAAGTTGCTTAAGGCACTTTCAAAGGAAAGTGATTTTCTCTGAAAGGACATAATTTAGAAAGTGAAGCAACACTCCATTCACTTCGCACAGTGAATTGAAGTGTTGGAACAGACTGCTTCTCTTTCAGAGAAATGCATGTGAGTTTCTGTTGAATGCTTGTAAGTAGCTTAAGGCACTTTCAAAGGAAAGTGATTTTCTCTGAAAGGACAGCATTTAGAAAGTGAAGCAACACTCCATTCACTTCGCACAGTGAATTGAAGTGTTGGAACGGACTGCTTCTCTTTCAGAGAAACGCATGTGAGTTTCTTCCTAATGCTTGCAAGTAGCTGAAGGCATTTTCAAAGGAAAGTGATTTTCTCTGAAAGAACAGCATTTAGAAAGTGAAGCAACACTCCATTCACTTCGCACAGTGAATTGAAGTCTTGGAAGAGACTGCTTCTCTTTCAGAGAAATGCATGTGAGTTTCTGTTAAATGCTTGTAAGTAGCTTAAGGCACTTTCAAAGGAAAGTGATTTTCTCTGAAAGGACAGCATTTAGAAAGTGAGGCAACACTCTATTCACTTCACACAGTGAATTGAAGTGTTGGAACAGACTGCTTCTCTTTCAGAGAAACGCATGTGAGTTTCTTGTGAATTCTTGCAAATTGCTTAAGGCACTTTCAAAGGAAAGTGATTTTCTCTGAAAGGACAGCATTTAGAAAGTGAAGCAACACTCCATTCACTTCGCACAGTGAATTGAAGTGTTGGAACAGACTGCTTCTCTTTCAGAGAAACGCATGTGAGTTTTTTATGAATGCTTGAAAGTAGTTTAAGGCACTTTCAAAGGAAAGTGATTTTCTCTGAATCGACAGCATTTAGAAAGTGAGGCAACACTCCATTCACTTCGCACAGTGAATTGAAGTGTTGGAACCAACTGCTTCTCTTTCAGAGAAACGCATGTGAGTTTCTGGTGAATGCTTATAAGTAGCTTAAGGCACTTTCAAAGGAAAGTGATTTTCTCTGAAAGGACAGCATTTAGAAAGTGAAGCAACACTCCATTCACTTCGTGCAGTGAATTGAAGTGTTGGAACAGACTGCTTCTAATTCATAGAAACGCCTTAGTGTTTCTTGTGAATGCTTGCAAGTTGCTTAAGGCACTTTCAAAGGAAAGTGATTTTCTCTGAAAGGACATAATTTAGAAAGTGAAGCAACACTCCATTCACTTCGCACAGTGAATTGAAGTGTTGGAACAGACTGCTTCTCTTTCAGAGAAACGCATGTGATTTTCTGTTGAATGCTTGTAAGTATCTTAAGGCACTTTCAAAGGAAAGTGATTTTCTCTGAAAGGACAGCATTTAGAAAGTGAAGCAACACTCCATTCACTTCGCACAGTGAATTGAAGTGTTGGAACAGACTGCTTCTCTTTCAGAGAAACGCATGTGATTTTCTGTTGAATGCTTGTAAGTAGCTTAAGGCACTTTCAAAGGAAAGTGATTTTCTCTGAAAGGACAGCATTTAGAAAGTGAGGCAACACTCCATTCACTTCACACAGTGAATTGAAGTGCTGGAACAGACTGCTTCTCTTTCAGAGATACGCATGTGAGTTTTTTATGAATGCTTGAAAGTAGTTTAAGGCACTTTCAAAGGAAAGTGATTTTCTCTGAAAGGACAGCATTTAGAAAGTGAGGCAACACTCCATTCACTTCGCACAGTGAATTGAAGTGTTGGAACAGACTGCTTCTCTTTCAGAAAAACGCATGTGAGTTTCTTCCTAATGCTTGCAAGCAGCTTAAGGCACTTTCAAGGGAAAATGATTTTCTCTGAAAGGACAGCATTTAGAAAGTGAAGCAACACTCCATCCACTTCGCACAGTGAATTGAAGTGTTGGAACAGACTGCTTCTCTTTCAGAGAAACGCATGTGAGTTTCTTGTGAATTCTTGCAAGTTGCTTAAGGCACTTTCAAAGGAAAGTGATTTTCTCTGAAAGGACAGCATTTAGAAAGTGAAGCAACACTCCATTCACTTCGCAGAGTGAATTGAAGTATTGGAACAGACTGCTTCTTTTTCAGAGAAACGCATGTGAGTTTCTGTTGAATGCTTGTAAGTAGCTTAAGGTACTTTCAAAGGAAAGTGATTTTCTCTGAAAGGACAGTATTTAGAAAGTGAGGCAACACTCCATTCACTTCACACAGTGAATTGAAGTGCTGGAACAGACTGCTTCTCTTTCAGAGAAACGCATGTGAGTTTTTTATGAATGCTTGAAAGTAGTTTAAGGCACTTTCAAAGGAAAGTGATTTTCTCTGAAAGGACAGCATTTAGAAAGTGAGGCAACACTCCATTCACTTCGCACAGTGAATTGAAGTGTTGGAACAGACTGCTTCTCTTTCAGAGAAACGCATGTGAGTTTCTGGTGAATGCTTGTAAGTACCTTACGGCTCTTTCAAAGGAAAGTGATTTTCTCTGAAAGGACAGCATTTAGAAAGTGAAGCAACACTCCATTCACTTCGCAGAGTGAATTGAAGTATTGGAACAGACTGCTTCTTTTTCAGAGAAACGCATGTGAGTTTCTGGTGAATGCTTGTAAGTAGCTTAAGGCACTTTCAAAGGAAAGTGATTTTCTCTGAAAGGACAGCATTTAGAAAGTGAAGCAACACTCCATTCACTTCGCACAGTGAATTGAAGTGTTGGAACAGACTGCTTCTCTTTCAGAGAAACGCATGTGAGTTTCTGTTGAATGCTTGTAAGTAGCTTAAGGCACTTTCAAAGGAAAGTGATTTTCTCTGAAAGGACAGCATTTAGAAAGTGAAGCAACACTTCATTCCCTTCGTGCAGTGAATTGAAGTGTTGGAACAGAGTGCTTCTCTTTCATAGAAACGCATTAGTGTTTCTTGTGAATGCTTGTAAGTTGCTTAAGGCACTTTCAAAGGAAAGTGATTTTCTCTGAAAGGACATAATTTAGAAAGTGAAGCAACACTCCATTCACTTCGCACAGTGAATTGAAGTGTTGGAACAGACTGCTTCTCTTTCAGAGAAATGCATGTGAGTTTCTGTTGAATGCTTGTAAGTAGCTTAAGGCACTTTCAAAGGAAAGTGATTTTCTCTGAAAGGACAGCATTTAGAAAGTGAAGCAACACTCCATTCACTTCGCACAGTGAATTGAAGTGTTGGAACGGACTGCTTCTCTTTCAGAGAAACGCATGTGAGTTTCTTCCTAATGCTTGCAAGTAGCTGAAGGCATTTTCAAAGGAAAGTGATTTTCTCTGAAAGAACAGCATTTAGAAAGTGAAGCAACACTCCATTCACTTCGCACAGTGAATTGAAGTCTTGGAAGAGACTGCTTCTCTTTCAGAGAAATGCATGTGAGTTTCTGTTAAATGCTTGTAAGTAGCTTAAGGCACTTTCAAAGGAAAGTGAATATCTCTGAAAGGACAGCATTTAGAAAGTGAGGCAACACTCTATTCACTTCACACAGTGAATTGAAGTGTTGGAACAGACTGCTTCTCTTTCAGAGAAACGCATGTGAGTTTCTTGTGAATTCTTGCAAATTGCTTAAGGCACTTTCAAAGGAAAGTGATTTTCTCTGAAAGGACAGCATTTACAAACTGAAGCAACACTCCAATCACTTCGCACAGTGAATTGAAGTGTTGGAACAGACTGCTTCTCTTTCAGAGAAACGCATGTGAGTTTTTTGTGAATGCTTGAAAGTAGTTTAAGGCACTTTCAAAGGAAAGTGATTTTCTCTGAAAGGACAGCATTTAGAAAGTGAAGCAACACTCCATTCACTTCGCACAGTGAATTGAAGTGTTGGAACAGACTGCTTCTCTTTCATAGAAACGCATGTGAGTTTCTTGTGAATTCTTGCAAGTTGCTTAAGGCACTTTCAGAGGAAAGTGATTTTCTCTGAAAGGACAGCATTTAGAAAGTGAAGCAACACTCCATTCACTTCGCAGAGTGAATTGAAGTATTGGAACAGACTGCTTCTTTTTCAGAGAAACGCATGTGAGTTTCTGTTGAATGCTTGTAAGTAGCTTAAGGCACTTTCAAAGGAAAGTGATTTTCTCTGAAAGGACAGCATTTAGAAAGTGAGGCAACACTCCATTCACTTCACACAGTGAATTGAAGTGCTGGAACAGACTGCTTCTCTTTCAGAGAAACGCATGTGAGTTTTTTATGAATGCTTGAAAGTAGTTTAAGGCACTTTCAAAGGAAAGTGATTTTCTCTGAAAGGACAGCATTTAGAAAGTGAGGCAACACTCCATTCACTTCGCACAGTGAATTGAAGTGTTGGAACAGACTGCTTCTCTTTCAGAGAAACGCATGTGAGTTTCTGGTGAATGCTTGTAAGTACCTTAAGGCTCTTTCAAAGGAAAGTGATTTTCTCTGAAAGGACAGCATTTCGAAAGTGAAGCAACACTCCATTCACTTCGCAGAGTGAATTGAAGTATTGGAACAGACTGCTTCTTTTTCAGAGAAACGCATGTGAGTTTCTGGTGAATGCTTGTAAGTAGCTTAAGGCACTTTCAAAGGAAAGTGATTTTCTCTGAAAGGACAGCATTTAGAAAGTGAAGCAACACTCCATTCACTTCGCACAGTGAATTGAAGTGTTGGAACAGACTGCTTCTCTTTCAGAGAAACGCATGTGAGTTTCTGTTGAATGCTTGTAAGTAGCTTAAGGCAGTTTCAAAGGAAAGTGATTTTCTCTGAAAGGACAGCATTTAGAAAGTGAAGCAACACTCCATTCCCTTCGTGCAGTGAATTGAAGTGTTGGAACAGAGTGCTTCTCTTTCATAGAAACGCATTAGTGTTTCTTGTGAATGCTTGTAAGTTGCTTAAGGCACTTTCAAAGGAAAGTGATTTTCTCTGAAAGGACATAATTTAGAAAGTGAAGCAACACTCCATTCACTTCGCACAGTGAATTGAAGTGTAGGAACAGACTGCTTCTCTTTCAGAGAAATGCATGTGAGTTTCTGTTGAATGCTTGTAATTAGCTTAAGGCACTCTCAAAGGAAAGTGATTTTCTCTGAAAGGACAGCATTTAGAAAGTGAAGCAACACTCCATTCACTTCGCACAGTGAATTGAAGTGTTGGAACGGACTGCTTCTCTTTCAGAGAAACGCATGTGAGTTTCTTCCTAATGCTTGCAAGTAGCTTAAGGCATTTTCGAAGGAAAGTGATTTTCTCTGAAAGAACAGCATTTAGAAAGTGAAGCAACACTCCATTCACTTCGCACAGTGAATTGAAGTCTTGGAACAGACTGCTTCTCTTTCAGAGAAATGCATGTGAGTTTCTGTTAAATGCTTGTAAGTAGCTTAAGGCACTTTCAAAGGAAAGTGATTTTCTCTGAAAGGACAGCATTTAGAAAGTGAGGCAACACTCTATTCACTTCACACAGTGAATTGAAGTGTTGGAACAGACTGCTTCTCTTTCAGAGAAACGCATGTTAGTTTCTTGTGAATTCTTGCAAATTGCTTAAGGCACTTTCAAAGGAAAGTGATTTTCTCTGAAAGGACAGCATTTAGAAAGTGAAGCAACACTCCATTCACTTCGCACAGTGAATTGAAGTGTGGGAACAGACTGCTTCTCTTTCAGAGAAACGCATGTGAGTTTTTTATGAATGCTTGAAAGTAGTTTAAGGCACTTTCAAAGGAAAGTGATTTTCTCTGAAAGGACAGCATTTAGAAAGTGAAGGAACACTCCATTCACTTCGCACAGTGAATTGAAGTGTTGGAACAGACTGCTTCTCTTTCAGAGAAACGCATGTGAGTTTTTTATGAATGCTTGAAAGTAGTTTAAGGCACTTTCAAAGGAAAGTGATTTTCTCTGAATCGACAGCATTTAGAAAGTGAGGCAACACTCCATTCACTTCGCACAGTGAATTGAAGTGTTGGAACCGACTGCTTCTCTTTCAGAGAAACGCATGTGAGTTTCTGGTGAATGCTTATAAGTAGCTTAAGGCACTTTCAAAGGAAAGTGATTTTCTCTGAAAGGACAGCATTTAGAAAGTGAAGCAACACTCCATTCACTTCGTGCAGTGAATTGAAGTGTTGGAACAGACTGCTTCTAATTCATAGAAACGCCTTAGTGTTTCTTGTGAATGCTTGCAAGTTGCTTAAGGCACTTTCAAAGGAAAGTGATTTTCTCTGAAAGGACATAATTTAGAAAGTGAAGCAACACTCCATTCACTTCGCACAGTGAATTGAAGTGTTGGAACAGACTGCTTCTCTTTCAGAGAAACGCATGTGATTTTCCGTTGAATGCTTGTAAGTATCTTAAGGCACTTTCAAAGGAAAGTGATTTTCTCTGAAAGGACAGCATTTAGAAAGTGAAGCAACACTCCATTCACTTCGCACAGTGAATTGAAGTGTTGGAACAGACTGCTTCTCTTTCAGAGAAACGCATGTGATTTTCTGTTGAATGCTTGTAAGTAGCTTAAGGCACTTTCAAAGGAAAGTGATTTTCTCTGAAAGGACAGCATTTAGAAAGTGAGGCAACACTCCATTCACTTCACACAGTGAATTGAAGTGCTGGAACAGACTGCTTCTCTTTCAGAGATACGCATGTGAGTTTTTTATGAATGCTTGAAAGTAGTTTAAGGCACTTTCAAAGGAAAGTGATTTTCTCTGAAAGGACAGCATTTAGAAAGTGAGGCAACACTCCATTCACTTCGCACAGTGAATTGAAGTGTTGGAACAGACTGCTTCTCTTTCAGAAAAACGCATGTGAGTTTCTTCCTAATGCTTGCAAGCAGCTTAAGGCACTTTCAAGGGAAAATGATTTTCTCTGAAAGGACAGCATTTAGAAAGTGAAGCAACACTCCATCCACTTCGCACAGTGAATTGAAGTGTTGGAACAGACTGCTTCTCTTTCAGAGAAACGCATGTGAGTTTCTTGTGAATTCTTGCAAGTTGCTTAAGGCACTTTCAAAGGAAAGTGATTTTCTCTGAAAGGACAGCATTTAGAAAGTGAAGCAACACTCCATTCACTTCGCAGAGTGAATTGAAGTATTGGAACAGACTGCTTCTTTTTCAGAGAAACGCATGTGAGTTTCTGTTGAATGCTTGTAAGTAGCTTAAGGTACTTTCAAAGGAAAGTGATTTTCTCTGAAAGGACAGTATTTAGAAAGTGAGGCAACACTCCATTCACTTCACACAGTGAATTGAAGTGCTGGAACAGACTGCTTCTCTTTCAGAGAAACGCATGTGAGTTTTTTATGAATGCTTGAAAGTAGTTTAAGGCACTTTCAAAGGAAAGTGATTTTCTCTGAAAGGACAGCATTTAGAAAGTGAGGCAACACTCCATTCACTTCGCAGAGTGAATTGAAGTATTGGAACAGACTGCTTCTCTTTCAGAGAAACGCATGTGAGTTTCTGGTGAATGCTTGTAAGTACCTTACGGCTCTTTCAAAGGAAAGTGATTTTCTCTGAAAGGACAGCATTTAGAAAGTGAAGCAACACTCCATTCACTTCGCAGAGTGAATTGAAGTATTGGAACAGACTGCTTCTTTTTCAGAGAAACGCATGTGAGTTTCTGGTGAATGCTTGTAAGTAGCTTAAGGCACTTTCAAAGGAAAGTGATTTTCTCTGAAAGGACAGCATTTAGAAAGTGAAGCAACACTCCATTCACTTCGCACAGTGAATTGAAGTGTTGGAACAGACTGCTTCTCTTTCAGAGAAACGCATGTGAGTTTCTGTTGAATGCTTGTAAGTAGCTTAAGGCACTTTCAAAGGAAAGTGATTTTCTCTGAAAGGACAGCATTTAGAAAGTGAGTCAACACTTCATTCCCTTCGTGCAGTGAATTGAAGTGTTGGAACAGAGTGCTTCTCTTTCATAGAAACGCATTAGTGTTTCTTGTGAATGCTTGTAAGTTGCTTAAGGCACTTTCAAAGGAAAGTGATTTTCTCTGAAAGGACATAATTTAGAAAGTGAAGCAACACTCCATTCACTTCGCACAGTGAATTGAAGTGTTGGAACAGACTGCTTCTCTTTCAGAGAAATGCATGTGAGTTTCTGTTGAATGCTTGTAAGTAGCTTAAGGCACTTTCAAAGGAAAGTGATTTTCTCTGAAAGGACAGCATTTAGAAAGTGAAGCAACACTCCATTCACTTCGCACAGTGAATTGAAGTGTTGGAACGGACTGCTTCTCTTTCAGAGAAACGCATGTGAGTTTCTTCCTAATGCTTGCAAGTAGCTGAAGGCATTTTCAAAGGAAAGTGATTTTCTCTGAAAGAACAGCATTTAGAAAGTGAAGCAACACTCCATTCACTTCGCACAGTGAATTGAAGTCTTGGAAGAGACTGCTTCTCTTTCAGAGAAATGCATGTGAGTTTCTGTTAAATGCTTGTAAGTAGCTTAAGGCACTTTCAAAGGAAAGTGATTTTCTCTGAAAGGACAGCATTTAGAAAGTGAGGCAACACTCTATTCACTTCACACAGTGAATTGAAGTGTTGGAACAGACTGCTTCTCTTTCAGAGAAACGCATGTGAGTTTCTTGTGAATTCTTGCAAATTGCTTAAGGCACTTTCAAAGGAAAGTGATTTTCTCTGAAAGGACAGCATTTACAAACTGAAGCAACACTCCAATCACTTCGCACAGTGAATTGAAGTGTTGGAACAGACTGCTTCTCTTTCAGAGAAACGCATGTGAGTTTTTTGTGAATGCTTGAAAGTAGTTTAAGGCACTTTCAAAGGAAAGTGATTTTCTCTGAAAGGACAGCATTTAGAAAGTGAAGCAACACTCCATTCACTTCGCACAGTGAATTGAAGTGTTGGAACAGACTGCTTCTCTTTCATAGAAACGCATGTGAGTTTCTTGTGAATTCTTGCAAGTTGCTTAAGGCACTTTCAAAGGAAAGTGATTTTCTCTGAAAGGACAGCATTTAGAAAGTGAAGCAACACTCCATTCACTTCGCAGAGTGAATTGAAGTATTGGAACAGACTGCTTCTTTTTCAGAGAAACGCATGTGAGTTTCTGTTGAATGCTTGTAAGTAGCTTAAGGCACTTTCAAAGGAAAGTGATTTTCTCTGAAAGGACAGCATTTAGAAAGTGAGGCAACACTCCATTCACTTCACACAGTGAATTGAAGTGCTGGAACAGACTGCTTCTCTTTCAGAGAAACGCATGTGAGTTTTTTATGAATGCTTGAAAGTAGTTTAAGGCACTTTCAAAGGAAAGTGATTTTCTCTGAAAGGACAGCATTTAGAAAGTGAGGCAACACTCCATTCACTTCGCACAGTGAATTGAAGTGTTGGAACAGACTGCTTCTCTTTCAGAGAAACGCATGTGAGTTTCTGGTGAATGCTTGTAAGTACCTTAAGGCTCTTTCAAAGGAAAGTGATTTTCTCTGAAAGGACAGCATTTCGAAAGTGAAGCAACACTCCATTCACTTCGCAGAGTGAATTGAAGTATTGGAACAGACTGCTTCTTTTTCAGAGAAACGCATGTGAGTTTCTGGTGAATGCTTGTAAGTAGCTTAAGGCACTTTCAAAGGAAAGTGATTTTCTCTGAAAGGACAGCATTTAGAAAGTGAAGCAACACTCCATTCACTTCGCACAGTGAATTGAAGTGTTGGAACAGACTGCTTCTCTTTCAGAGAAACGCATGTGAGTTTCTGTTGAATGCTTGTAAGTAGCTTAAGGCAGTTTCAAAGGAAAGTGATTTTCTCTGAAAGGACAGCATTTAGAAAGTGAAGCAACACTCCATTCCCTTCGTGCAGTGAATTGAAGTGTTGGAACAGAGTGCTTCTCTTTCATAGAAACGCATTAGTGTTTCTTGTGAATGCTTGTAAGTTGCTTAAGGCACTTTCAAAGGAAAGTGATTTTCTCTGAAAGGACATAATTTAGAAAGTGAAGCAACACTCCATTCACTTCGCACAGTGAATTGAAGTGTAGGAACAGACTGCTTCTCTTTCAGAGAAATGCATGTGAGTTTCTGTTGAATGCTTGTAATTAGCTTAAGGCACTTTCAAAGGAAAGTGATTTTCTCTGAAAGGACAGCATTTAGAAAGTGAAGCAACACTCCATTCACTTCGCACAGTGAATTGAAGTGTTGGAACGGACTGCTTCTCTTTCAGAGAAACGCATGTGAGTTTCTTCCTAATGCTTGCAAGTAGCTTAAGGCATTTTCGAAGGAAAGTGATTTTCTCTGAAAGAACAGCATTTAGAAAGTGAAGCAACACTCCATTCACTTCGCACAGTGAATTGAAGTCTTGGAACAGACTGCTTCTCTTTCAGAGAAATGCATGTGAGTTTCTGTTAAATGCTTGTAAGTAGCTTAAGGCACTTTCAAAGGAAAGTGATTTTCTCTGAAAGGACAGCATTTAGAAAGTGAGGCAACACTCTATTCACTTCACACAGTGAATTGAAGTGTTGGAACAGACTGCTTCTCTTTCAGAGAAACGCATGTTAGTTTCTTGTGAATTCTTGCAAATTGCTTAAGGCACTTTCAAAGGAAAGTGATTTTCTCTGAAAGGACAGCATTTAGAAAGTGAAGCAACACTCCATTCACTTCGCACAGTGAATTGAAGTGTGGGAACAGACTGCTTCTCTTTCAGAGAAACGCATGTGAGTTTTTTGTGAATGCTTGAAAGTAGTTTAAGGCACTTTCAAAGGAAAGTGATTTTCTCTGAAAGGACAGCATTTAGAAAGTGAAGCAACACTCCATTTACTTCGCACAGTGAATTGAAGTGTTGGAACAGACTGCTTCTCTTTCAGAGAAATCATGTAAATTTCTTCCTAATGCTTGCAAGTAGCTTAAGGCACTTTCAAAGGAAAGTGATTTTCTCTGAAAGGACAGCATTTAGAAAGTGAAGCAACACTCCATTCACTTCGCACAGTGAATTGCAGTGTTGGAACAGACTGCTTCTCTTTCAGAGAAACGCATGTGAGCTTTTTATGAATGCTTGAAAGTTGTTTCAGGCACTTTCAAAGGAAAGTGATTTTCTCTGAAACGACAGCATTTAGAAAGTGAGGCAACACTCCATTCACTTCGCACAGTGAATTGAAGTGTTGGAACCGACTGCTTCTTCTTCAGAGAAACACATGTGAGTTTCTGGTGAATGCTTGTAAGTAGCTTAAGGCACTTTCAAAGGAAAGTGATTTTCTCTGAAAGGACAGCATTTAGAAAGTGAAGCAACACTCCATTCCCTTCGCACAGAGAATTGAAGTGTTGGAACAGATTGCTTCTCTTTCAGAGAAATGCATGTGAGTTTCTGTTGAATGCTTGCAAGTAGCTTAAGTCACATTCAAAGGAAAGGGATTTTCTCTGAAAGGACAGCATTTAGAAAGTGAAGCAACACTTCATTCCCTTCGTGCAGTGAATTGAAGTGTTGGAACAGAGTGCTTCTCTTTCATAGAAACGCATTAGTGTTTCTTGTGAATGCTTGTAAGTTGCTTAAGGCACTTTCAAAGGAAAGTGATTTTCTCTGAAAGAACAGCATTTAGAAAGTGAAGCAACACTCCATTCACTTCGCACAGTGAATTGAAGTCTTGGAACAGACTGCTTCTCTTTCAGAGAAATGCATGTGAGTTTCTGTTAAATGCTTGTAAGTAGCTTAAGGCACTTTCAAAGGAAAGTGATTTTCTCTGAAAGGACAGCATTTAGAAAGTGAGGCAACACTCTATTCACTTCACACAGTGAATTGAAGTGTTGGAACAGACTGCTTCTCTTTCAGAGAAACGCATGTTAGTTTCTTGTGAATTCTTGCAAATTGCTTAAGGCACTTTCAAAGGAAAGTGATTTTCTCTGAAAGGACAGCATTTAGAAAGTGAAGCAACACTCCATTCACTTCGCACAGTGAATTGAAGTGTGGGAACAGACTGCTTCTCTTTCAGAGAAACGCATGTGAGTTTTTTGTGAATGCTTGAAAGTAGTTTAAGGCACTTTCAAAGGAAAGTGATTTTCTCTGAAAGGACAGCATTTAGAAAGTGAAGCAACACTCCATTTACTTCGCACAGTGAATTGAAGTGTTGGAACAGACTGCTTCTCTTTCAGAGAAATCATGTAAATTTCTTCCTAATGCTTGCAAGTAGCTTAAGGCACTTTCAAAGGAAAGTGATTTTCTCTGAAAGGACAGCATTTAGAAAGTGAAGCAACACTCCATTCACTTCGCACAGTGAATTGAAGTGTTGGAACAGACTGCTTCTCTTTCAGAGAAACGCATGTGAGCTTTTTATGAATGCTTGAAAGTTGTTTCAGGCACTTTCAAAGGAAAGTGATTTTCTCTGAAACGACAGCATTTAGAAAGTGAGGCAACACTCCATTCACTTCGCACAGTGAATTGAAGTGTTGGAACCGACTGCTTCTTCTTCAGAGAAACACATGTGAGTTTCTGGTGAATGCTTGTAAGTAGCTTAAGGCACTTTCAAAGGAAAGTGATTTTCTCTGAAAGGACAGCATTTAGAAAGTGAAGCAACACTCCATTCCCTTCGCACAGAGAATTGAAGTGTTGGAACAGATTGCTTCTCTTTCAGAGAAATGCATGTGAGTTTCTGTTGAATGCTTGCAAGTAGCTTAAGTCACATTCAAAGGAAAGGGATTTTCTCTGAAAGGACAGCATTTAGAACGTGAAGCAACACTCCATTCACTTAGCACAGTGAATTGAAGTGTTGGAACAGACTGCTTCTCTTTCAGAGAAACGCATGTGAGTTTTTTGTGAATGCTTGAAAGTAGTTTAAGGCACTTTCAATGGAAAGTGATTTTCTCTGAAAGGACAGCATTTAGAAAGTGAGGCAACACTCCCTTCACTTCGCACAGTGAATTGAAGTGTTGGAACAGACTGCTTCTCTTTCAGAGAAATGCATGTGAGTTTCTTCCTAATGCTTGCAAGCAGCTTAAGGCACTTTCAAAGGAAAGTGATTTTCTCTGAAAGGACAGCATTTAGAAAGTGAAGCAACACTCCATTCACTTCGCACAGTGAATTGAAGTGTTGGAACGGACTGCTTCTCTTTAAGAGAAACGCATGTGAGTTTCTTCCTAATGCTTGCAAGTAGCTTAAGGCACTTTCAAAGGAAAGTGATTTTCTCTGAAAGAACAGCATTTAGAAAGTGAAGCAACACTCCACTTCGCACAGTGAATTGAAGTGTTGGAACAGACTGCTTCTCTTTCAGAAAAACGCATGTGAGTTTCTGTTAAATGCTTGTAAGTAGCTTAAGTCACTTTCAAAGAAAAGTGATTTTCTCTGAAAGGACAGCATTTAGAAAGTGAGGCAACACTCTATTCACTTCACACAGTGAATTGAAGTGTTGGAACAGACTGCTTCTGTTTCAGAGAAACGCATGTGAGTTTCTTCCTAATGCTTGCAAGTATCTTAAGGCACTATCAAAGGAAAGTGATTTTCTCTGAAAGGACAGCATTTAGAAAGTGAAGCAACACTCCATTCACTTCGCACAGTGAATTAAAGTGTTGGAACAGACTGCTTCTCTTTCAGAGAAACGCATTTGAGTTTTTTATGAATGCTTGAAAGTAGTTTAAGGCACTTTCAAAGGAAAGTGATTTTCTCTGAAACGACAGCATTTAGAAAGTGAGGCAACACTCCATTCACTTCGCACAGTGAATTGAAGTTTTGGAACCGACTGCTTCTCTTTCAGAGAAACGCATGTGAGTTTCTGGTGAATGCTTGTAAGTAGCTTAAGGCACTTTCAAAGGAAAGTGATTTTCTCTGAAAGGACAGCATTTAGAAAGTGAAGCAACACTCCATTCACTTCGTGCAGTGAATTGAAGTGTTGGAACAGAGTGCTTCTCTTTCATAGAAACGCCTTAGTGTTTCTTGTGAATGCTTGCAAGTTGCTTAAGGTACTTTCAAAGGAAAGTGATTTTCTCTGAAAGGACATAATTTAGAAAGTGAAGCAACACTCCATTCACTTCGCACAGTGAATTGAAGTGTTGGAACAGACTGCTTCTCTTTCAGAGAAACGCATGTGAGTTTCCGTTGAATGCTTGTAAGTAGCTTAAGGCACTTTCAAAGGAAAGTGATTTTCTCTGAAAGGACAGCATTTAGAAAGTGAGGCAACACTCCATTCACTTCACACAGTGAATTGAAGTGCAGAAACAGACTGCTTCTCTTTCAGAGAAACGCATGTGAGTTTTTTCTGAATGCTTGAAAGTAGTTTAAGGCACTTTCAAAGGAAAGTGATTTTCTCTGAAAGGACAGCATTTAGAAAGTGAGGCAACACTCCATCCACTTCGCAGAGTGAATTGAAGTGTTGGAACAGACTGCTTCTCTTTCATAGAAACGCATGTGAGTTTCTGTTGAATGCTTGTAAGTAGCTTAAGGCACTTTCAAAGGAAAGTGATTTTCTCTGAAAGGACAGCATTTAGAAAGTGAAGCAACACTCCATTCACTTCGCACAGTGAATTGAAGTGTTGGAACAGACTGCTTCTCTTTCAGAGAAACGCATGTGAGTTTTTTGTGAATGCTTGAAAGTAGTTTAAGGCACTTTCAAAGGAAAGTGATTTTCTCTGAAAGGACAGCATTTAGAAAGTGAAGCAACACTCCATTCACTTCGCACAGTGAATTGAAGTTTTGGAACAGACTGCTTCTCTTTCAGAGAAACGCATGTAAGTTTCTTCCTAATGCTTGCAAGTAGCTTAAGGCACTTTCAATGGAAAGTGATTTTCTCTGAAAGGACAGCATTTAGAAAGTGAAGCAACACTCCATTCACTTCGCACAGTGAATTGAAGTGTTGGAACAGACTGCTTCTCTTTCAGAGAAACGCATGTGAGTTTCTTCCTAATGCTTGCAAGTAGCTTAAGGCACTTTCAAAGGAAAGTGATTTTCTCTGAAAGGACATCATTTAGAAAGTGAAGCAACACTCCATTCACTTCGCACAGTGAATTGAAGTGTTGGAACAGACTGCTTCTCTTTCAGAGAAATGCATGTGAGTTTCTGTTGAATGCTTGTAAGTAGCTTAAGGCACTTTCAAAGGAAAGTGATTTTCTCTGAAAGGACAGCATTTAGAAAGTGAAGCAACACTCCAATCACTTCGCACAGTGAATTGAAGTGTTGGAACGGACTGCTTCTCTTTCAGAGAAACGCATGTGAGTTTCTGTTAAATGCTTGTAAGTAGCTTAAGGCACTTTCAAAGGAAAGTGATTTTCTCTGAAAGGACAGCAATTAGAAAGTGAGGCAACACTCTATTCACTTCACACAGTGAATTGAAGTGTTGGAACAGACTGCTTCTGTTTCAGAGAAACGCATGTGAGTTTCTTCCTAATGCTTGCAAGTAGCTTAAGGCACTATCAAAGGAAAGTGATTTTCTCTGAAAGGACAGCATTTAGAAAGTGAAGCAACACTCCATTCACTTCGCACAGTGAATTAAAGTGTTGGAACAGACTGCTTCTCTTTCAGAGAAACGCATTTGAGTTTTTTATGAATGCTTGAAAGTAGTTTAAGACACTTTCAAAGGAAAGTGATTTTCTCTGAAACGACAGCATTTAGAAAGTGAGGCAACACTCCATTCACTTCGCACAGTGAATTGAAGTTTTGGAACCGACTGCTTCTCTTTCAGAGAAACGCATGTGAGTTTCTGGTGAATGCTTGTAAGTAGCTTAAGGCACTTTCAAAGGAAAGTGATTTTCTCTGAAAGGACAGCATTTAGAAAGTGAAGCAACACTCCATCCACTTCGCACAGTGAATTGAAGTGTTGGAACAGACTGCTTCTCTTTCATAGAAACGCATGTGAGTTTCTTGTGAATTCTTGCAAGTTGCTTAAGGCACTTTCAAAGGAAAGTGATTTTCTCTGAAAGGACAGCATTTAGAAAGTGAAGCAACACTCCATTCACTTCGCACAGTGAATTGAAGTGTTGGAACAGACTGCTTCTCTTTCAGAGAAACGCATGTGAGTTTTTTGTGAATGCTTGAAAGTAGTTTAAGGCACTTTCAAAGGAAAGTGATTTTCTCTGAAAGGACAGCATTTAGAAAGTGAAGCAACACTCCATTCACTTCGCACAGTGAATTGAAGTTTTGGAACAGACTGCTTCTCTTTCAGAGAAACGCATGTAAGTTTCTTCCTAATGCTTGCAAGTAGCTTAAGGCACTTTCAATGGAAAGTGATTTTCTCTGAAAGGACAGCATTTAGAAAGTGAAGCAACACTCCATTCACTTCGCACAGTGAATTGAAGTGTTGGAACAGACTGCTTCTCTTTCAGAGAAACGCATGTGAGTTTCTTCCTAATGCTTGCAAGTAGCTTAAGGCACTTTCAAAGGAAAGTGATTTTCTCTGAAAGGACATCATTTAGAAAGTGAAGCAACACTCCATTCACTTCGCACAGTGAATTGAAGTGTTGGAACAGACTGCTTCTCTTTCAGAGAAATGCATGTGAGTTTCTGTTGAATGCTTGTAAGTAGCTTAAGGCACTTTCAAAGGAAAGTGATTTTCTCTGAAAGGACAGCATTTAGAAAGTGAAGCAACACTCCAATCACTTCGCACAGTGAATTGAAGTGTTGGAACGGACTGCTTCTCTTTCAGAGAAACGCATGTGAGTTTCTGTTAAATGCTTGTAAGTAGCTTAAGGCACTTTCAAAGGAAAGTGATTTTCTCTGAAAGGACAGCAATTAGAAAGTGAGGCAACACTCTATTCACTTCACACAGTGAATTGAAGTGTTGGAACAGACTG
Organism: Myodes glareolus; assembly: GCF_982192425.1. Lineage (NCBI taxonomy): Eukaryota > Metazoa > Chordata > Mammalia > Rodentia > Cricetidae > Myodes > Myodes glareolus. The sequence goes on from NW_028263310.1 coordinate 73,220, forward strand.
CTTCTGTTTCAGAGAAACGCATGTGAGTTTCTTCCTAATGCTTGCAAGTAGCTTAAGGCACTATCAAAGGAAAGTGATTTTCTCTGAAAGGACAGCATTTAGAAAGTGAAGCAACACTCCATTCACTTCGCACAGTGAATTAAAGTGTTGGAACAGACTGCTTCTCTTTCAGAGAAACGCATTTGAGTTTTTTATGAATGCTTGAAAGTAGTTTAAGACACTTTCAAAGGAAAGTGATTTTCTCTGAAACGACAGCATTTAGAAAGTGAGGCAACACTCCATTCACTTCGCACAGTGAATTGAAGTTTTGGAACCGACTGCTTCTCTTTCAGAGAAACGCATGTGAGTTTCTGGTGAATGCTTGTAAGTAGCTTAAGGCACTTTCAAAGGAAAGTGATTTTCTCTGAAAGGACAGCATTTAGAAAGTGAAGCAACACTCCATCCACTTCGCACAGTGAATTGAAGTGTTGGAACAGACTGCTTCTCTTTCATAGAAACGCATGTGAGTTTCTTGTGAATTCTTGCAAGTTGCTTAAGGCACTTTCAAAGGAAAGTGATTTTCTCTGAAAGGACAGCATTTAGAAAGTGAAGCAACACTCCATTCACTTCGCACAGTGAATTGAAGTGTTGGAACAGACTGCTTCTCTTTCAGAGAAACGCATGTGAGTTTTTTGTGAATGCTTGAAAGTAGTTTAAGGCACTTTCAAAGGAAAGTGATTTTCTCTGAAAGGACAGCATTTAGAAAGTGAAGCAACACTCCATTCACTTCGCACAGTGAATTGAAGTTTTGGAACAGACTGCTTCTCTTTCAGAGAAACGCATGTAAGTTTCTTCCTAATGCTTGCAAGTAGCTTAAGGCACTTTCAATGGAAAGTGATTTTCTCTGAAAGGACAGCATTTAGAAAGTGAAGCAACACTCCATTCACTTCGCACAGTGAATTGAAGTGTTGGAACAGACTGCTTCTCTTTCAGAGAAACGCATGTGAGTTTCTTCCTAATGCTTGCAAGTAGCTTAAGGCACTTTCAAAGGAAAGTGATTTTCTCTGAAAGGACATCATTTAGAAAGTGAAGCAACACTCCATTCACTTCGCACAGTGAATTGAAGTGTTGGAACAGACTGCTTCTCTTTCAGAGAAATGCATGTGAGTTTCTGTTGAATGCTTGTAAGTAGCTTAAGGCACTTTCAAAGGAAAGTGATTTTCTCTGAAAGGACAGCATTTAGAAAGTGAAGCAACACTCCAATCACTTCGCACAGTGAATTGAAGTGTTGGAACGGACTGCTTCTCTTTCAGAGAAACGCATGTGAGTTTCTGTTAAATGCTTGTAAGTAGCTTAAGGCACTTTCAAAGGAAAGTGATTTTCTCTGAAAGGACAGCATTTAGAAAGTGAGGCAACACTCTATTCACTTCACACAGTGAATTGAAGTGTTGGAACAGACTGCTTCTCTTTCAGAGAAACGCATGTGAGTTTTTTCCTAATGCTTGCAAGTAGCTTAAGGCACTATCAAAGGAAAGTGATTTTCTCTGAAAGGACAGCATTTAGAAAGTGAAGCAACACTCCATTCACTTCGCACAGTGAATTGAAGTGTTGGAACCGACTGCTTCTCTTTCAGAGAAACGCATGTGAGTTTTTTATGAATGCTTGAAAGTAGTTTAAGGCACTTTCAAAGGAAAGTGATTTTCTCTGAAAGGACAGCATTTAGAAAGTGAGGCAACACTCCATTCACTTCGCACAGTGAATTGAAGTGTTGGAACCGACTGCTTCTCTTTCAGAGAAACGCATGTGAGTTTCTGGTGAATGCTTGTAAGTAGCTTAAGGCACCTTCAAAGGAAAGTGATTTTCTCTGAAAGGACAGCATTTAGAAAGTGAAGCAACACTCCATTCACTTCGTGCAGTGAATTGAAGTGTTGGAGCAGAGTGCTTCTCTTTCATAGAAACGCCTTAGTGTTTCTTGTGAATGCTTGCAAGTTGCTTAAGGCACTTTCAAAGGAAAGTGATTTTCTCTGAAAGGACATAATTTAGAAAGTGAAGCAACACTCCATTCACTTCGCACAGTGAATTGAAGTGTTGGAACAGACTGCTTCTCTTTCAGAGAAACGCATGTGAGTTTCTGTTGAATGCTTGTAAGTAGCTTAAGGCACTTTCAAAGGAAAGTGATTTTCTCTGAAAGGACAGCATTTAGAAAGTGAAGCAACACTCCATTCACTTCGCACAGTGAATTGAAGTGTTGGAACAGACTGCTTCTCTTTCAGAGAAACGCATGTGAGTTTCTGTTGAATGCTTGTAAGTAGCTTAAGGCACTTTCAAAGGAAAGTGATTTTCTCTGAAAGGACAGCATTTAGAAAGTGAGGCAACACTCCATTCACTTCACACAGTGAATTGAAGTGCTGGAACAGACTGCTTCTCTTTCAGAGAAACGCATGTGAGTTTTTTATGAATGCTTGAAAGTAGTTAAGGCACTTTCAAAGGAAAGTGATTTTCTCTGAAAGGACAGCATTTAGAAAGTGAGGCAACACTCCATTCACTTCGCACAGTGAATTGAAGTGTTGGAACAGACTGCTTCTTTTTCAGAGAAACGCATGTGAGTTTCTGGTGAATGCTTGTAAGTACCTTAAGGCGCTTTCAAAGGAAAGTGATTTTCTCTGAAAGGACAGCATTTAGAAAGTGAAGCAACACTCCATTCACTTCGCAGAGTGAATTGAAGTATTGGAACAGACTGCTTCTTTTTCAGAGAAACGCATGTGAGTTTCTGGTGAATGCTTGTAAGTAGCTTAAGGCACTTTCAAAGGAAAGTGATTTTCTCTGAAAGGACAGCATTTAGAAAGTGAAGCAACACTCCATTCACTTCGCACAGTGAATTGAAGTGTTGGAACAGACTGCTTCTCTTTCAGAGAAACGCATGTGAGTTTCTGTTGAATGCTTGTAAGCAGCTTAAGGCACTTTCAAAGGAAAGTGATTTTCTCTGAAAGGACAGCATTTAGAAAGTGAGGCAACACTCCATTCACTTCGTACAGTGAATTGAAGTGTTGGAACCGGCTGCTTCTCTTTCAGAGAAACGCATGTGAGTTTCTGGTGAATGCTTGTAAGTACCTTAAGGCACTTTCAAAGGAAAGTGATTTTCTCTGAAAGGACAGCATTTAGAAAGTGAAGCAACACTCCATTCACTTCGTGCAGTGAATTGAAGTGTTGGAGCAGAGTGCTTCTCTTTCATAGAAACGCCTTAGTGTTTCTTGTGAATGCTTGCAAGTTGCTTAAGGCACTTTCAAGGGAAAGTGATTTTCTCTGAAAGGAAATAATTTAGAAAGTAAAGCAACACTCCATTCACTTCGCACAGTGAATTGAAGTGTTGGAACAGACTGCTTCTCTTTCAGAGAAACGCATGTGAGTTTCTGGTGAATGCTTGTAAGTAGCTTAAGGCACTTTCAAAGGAAAGTGATTTTCTCTGAAAGGACAGCATTTAGAAAGTGAAGCAACACTCCATCCACTTCGCACAGTGAATTGAAGTGTTGGAACAGACTGCTTCTCTTTCATAGAAACGCATGTGAGTTTCTTGTGAATTCTTGCAAGTTGCTTAAGGCACTTTCAAAGGAAAGTGATTTTCTCTGAAAGGACAGCATTTAGAAAGTGAAGCAACACTCCATTCACTTCGCACAGTGAATTGAAGTGTTGGAACAGACTGCTTCTCTTTCAGAGAAACGCATGTGAGTTTTTTGTGAATGCTTGAAAGTAGTTTAAGGCACTTTCAAAGGAAAGTGATTTTCTCTGAAAGGACAGCATTTAGAAAGTGAAGCAACACTCCATTCACTTCGCACAGTGAATTGAAGTTTTGGAACAGACTGCTTCTCTTTCAGAGAAACGCATGTAAGTTTCTTCCTAATGCTTGCAAGTAGCTTAAGGCACTTTCAATGGAAAGTGATTTTCTCTGAAAGGACAGCATTTAGAAAGTGAAGCAACACTCCATTCACTTCGCACAGTGAATTGAAGTGTTGGAACAGACTGCTTCTCTTTCAGAGAAACGCATGTGAGTTTCTTCCTAATGCTTGCAAGTAGCTTAAGGCACTTTCAAAGGAAAGTGATTTTCTCTGAAAGGACATCATTTAGAAAGTGAAGCAACACTCCATTCACTTCGCACAGTGAATTGAAGTGTTGGAACAGACTGCTTCTCTTTCAGAGAAATGCATGTGAGTTTCTGTTGAATGCTTGTAAGTAGCTTAAGGCACTTTCAAAGGAAAGTGATTTTCTCTGAAAGGACAGCATTTAGAAAGTGAAGCAACACTCCAATCACTTCGCACAGTGAATTGAAGTGTTGGAACGGACTGCTTCTCTTTCAGAGAAACGCATGTGAGTTTCTGTTAAATGCTTGTAAGTAGCTTAAGGCACTTTCAAAGGAAAGTGATTTTCTCTGAAAGGACAGCATTTAGAAAGTGAGGCAACACTCTATTCACTTCACACAGTGAATTGAAGTGTTGGAACAGACTGCTTCTCTTTCAGAGAAACGCATGTGAGTTTTTTCCTAATGCTTGCAAGTAGCTTAAGGCACTATCAAAGGAAAGTGATTTTCTCTGAAAGGACAGCATTTAGAAAGTGAAGCAACACTCCATTCACTTCGCACAGTGAATTGAAGTGTTGGAACCGACTGCTTCTCTTTCAGAGAAACGCATGTGAGTTTTTTATGAATGCTTGAAAGTAGTTTAAGGCACTTTCAAAGGAAAGTGATTTTCTCTGAAAGGACAGCATTTAGAAAGTGAGGCAACACTCCATTCACTTCGCACAGTGAATTGAAGTGTTGGAACCGACTGCTTCTCTTTCAGAGAAACGCATGTGAGTTTCTGGTGAATGCTTGTAAGTAGCTTAAGGCACCTTCAAAGGAAAGTGATTTTCTCTGAAAGGACAGCATTTAGAAAGTGAAGCAACACTCCATTCACTTCGTGCAGTGAATTGAAGTGTTGGAGCAGAGTGCTTCTCTTTCATAGAAACGCCTTAGTGTTTCTTGTGAATGCTTGCAAGTTGCTTAAGGCACTTTCAAAGGAAAGTGATTTTCTCTGAAAGGACATAATTTAGAAAGTGAAGCAACACTCCATTCACTTCGCACAGTGAATTGAAGTGTTGGAACAGACTGCTTCTCTTTCAGAGAAACGCATGTGAGTTTCTGTTGAATGCTTGTAAGTAGCTTAAGGCACTTTCAAAGGAAAGTGATTTTCTCTGAAAGGACAGCATTTAGAAAGTGAAGCAACACTCCATTCACTTCGCACAGTGAATTGAAGTGTTGGAACAGACTGCTTCTCTTTCAGAGAAACGCATGTGAGTTTCTGTTGAATGCTTGTAAGTAGCTTAAGGCACTTTCAAAGGAAAGTGATTTTCTCTGAAAGGACAGCATTTAGAAAGTGAGGCAACACTCCATTCACTTCACACAGTGAATTGAAGTGCTGGAACAGACTGCTTCTCTTTCAGAGAAACGCATGTGAGTTTTTTATGAATGCTTGAAAGTAGTTAAGGCACTTTCAAAGGAAAGTGATTTTCTCTGAAAGGACAGCATTTAGAAAGTGAGGCAACACTCCATTCACTTCGCACAGTGAATTGAAGTGTTGGAACAGACTGCTTCTTTTTCAGAGAAACGCATGTGAGTTTCTGGTGAATGCTTGTAAGTACCTTAAGGCGCTTTCAAAGGAAAGTGATTTTCTCTGAAAGGACAGCATTTAGAAAGTGAAGCAACACTCCATTCACTTCGCAGAGTGAATTGAAGTATTGGAACAGACTGCTTCTTTTTCAGAGAAACGCATGTGAGTTTCTGGTGAATGCTTGTAAGTAGCTTAAGGCACTTTCAAAGGAAAGTGATTTTCTCTGAAAGGACAGCATTTAGAAAGTGAAGCAACACTCCATTCACTTCGCACAGTGAATTGAAGTGTTGGAACAGACTGCTTCTCTTTCAGAGAAACGCATGTGAGTTTCTGTTGAATGCTTGTAAGCAGCTTAAGGCACTTTCAAAGGAAAGTGATTTTCTCTGAAAGGACAGCATTTAGAAAGTGAGGCAACACTCCATTCACTTCGTACAGTGAATTGAAGTGTTGGAACCGGCTGCTTCTCTTTCAGAGAAACGCATGTGAGTTTCTGGTGAATGCTTGTAAGTACCTTAAGGCACTTTCAAAGGAAAGTGATTTTCTCTGAAAGGACAGCATTTAGAAAGTGAAGCAACACTCCATTCACTTCGTGCAGTGAATTGAAGTGTTGGAGCAGAGTGCTTCTCTTTCATAGAAACGCCTTAGTGTTTCTTGTGAATGCTTGCAAGTTGCTTAAGGCACTTTCAAGGGAAAGTGATTTTCTCTGAAAGGAAATAATTTAGAAAGTAAAGCAACACTCCATTCACTTCGCACAGTGAATTGAAGTGTTGGAACAGACTGCTTCTCTTTCAGAGAAACGCATGTGAGTTTCTGTTGAATGCTTGTAAGTAGCTTAAGGCACTTTCAAAGGAAAGTGATTTTCTCTGAAAGGACAGCATTTAGAAAGTGAAGCAACACTCCATTCACTTCGCACAGTGAATTGAAGTGTTGGAACAGACTGCTTCTCTTTCAGAGAAACGCATGTGAGTTTCTGTTGAATGCTTGTAAGTAGCTTAAGGCACTTTCAAAGGAAAGTGATTTTCTCTGAAAGGACAGCATTTAGAAAGTGAGGCAACACTCCATTCACTTCACACAGTGAATTGAAGTGCTGGAACAGGCTGCTTCTCTTTCAGAGAAACGCATGTGAGTTTTTTATGAATGCTTGAAAGTAGTTAAGGCACTTTCAAAGGAAAGTGATTTTCTCTGAAAGGACAGCATTTAGAAAGTGAGGCAACACTCCATTCACTTCGCACAGTGAATTGAAGTGTTGGAACAGACTGCTTCTTTTTCAGAGAGACGCATGTGAGTTTCTGGTGAATGCTTGTAAGTAGCTTAAGGCACTTTCAAAGGAAAGTGATTTTCTCTGAAAGGACAGCATTTAGAAAGTGAGGCAACACTCCATTCACTTCACACAGTGAAGTGAAGTGCTGGAACAGACTGCTTCTCTTTCAGAGAAATGCATGTGAGTTTTTTATGAATGCTTGAAAGTAGTTAAGGCACTTTCAAAGGAAAGTGATTTTCTCTAAAAGGACAGCATTTAGAACGTGAGGCAACACTCCATTCACTTCGCACAGTGAATTGAAGTGTTGGAACAGACTGCTTCTTTTTCAGAGAGACGGATGTGAGTTTCTGGTGAATGCTTGTAAGTACCTTAAGGCACTTGCAAAGGAAAGTGATTTTCTCTGAATGGACAGCATTTAGAAAGTGAAGCAACACTCCATTCACTTCGCAGAGTGAATTGAAGTATTGGAACAGAGTGTTTCTTTTTCAGAGAAACGCATGTGAGTTTCTGGTGAATGCTTGTAAGTAGCTTAAGGCACTTTCAGAGGAAAGTGATTTTCTCTGAAAGGACAGCATTTAGAAAGTGAAGCAACACTCCATTCACTTCGCACAGTGAATTGAAGTGTTGGAACAGACTGCTTCTTTTTCAGAGAAACGCATGTGAGTTTCTGGTGAATGCTTGTAAGTAGCTTAAGGCACTTTCAAAGGAAAGTGATTTTCTCTGAAAGGACAGCATTTAGAAAGTGAAGCAACACTCCATTCACTTCGCACAGTGAATTGAAGTGTTGGAACAGACTGCTTCTCTTTCAGAGAAACGCATGTGAGTTTCTGTTGAATGCTTGTAAGTAGCTTAAGGCACTTTCAAAGGAAAGTGATTTTCTCTGAAAGGACAGCATTTAGAAAGTGAAGCAACACTCCATTCCCTTTGTGCAGTGAATTGAAGTGTTAGAAAAGAGTGCTTCTCTTTCATAGAAACGCATTAGTGTTTCTTGTGAATGCTTGTAAGTTGCTTAAGGCACTTTCAAAGGAAAGTGATTTTCTCTGAAAGGACATCATTTAGAAAGTGAAGCAACACTCCATTCACTTCGCACAGTGAATTGAAGTGTTGGAACAGACTGCTTCTCTTTCACAGAAACGCATGTGAGTTTCTGTTGAATGCTTGTAAGTAGCTTAAGGCACTTTCAAAGGAAAGTGATTTTCTCTGAAAGGACAGCATTTAGAAAGTGAAGCAACACTCCATTCACTTCGCACATTGAATTGAAGTGTTGGAACAGACTGCTTCTCTTTCAGAGAAACGCATGTGAGTTTCTGTTGAATGCTTGTAAGTAGCTTAAGGCACTTTCAAAGGAAAGTGATTTTCTCTGAAAGGACAGCATTTAGAAAGTGAGGCAACACTCCATTCACTTCACACAGTGAATTGAAGTGCTGAAACAGACTGCTTCTCTTTCAGAGAAACGCATGTGAGTTTTTTATGAATGCTTGAAAGTAGTTAAGGCACTTTCAAAGGAAAGTGATTTTCTCTGAAAGGACAGCATTTAGAAAGTGAGGCAACACTCCATTCACTTCGCACAGTGAATTGAAGTGTTGGAACAGACTGCTTCTTTTTCAGAGAGACACATGTGAGTTTCTGGTGAATGCTTGTAAGTAGCTTAAGGCACTTTCAAAGGAAAGTGATTTTCTCTGAAAGGACAGCATTTAGAAAGTGAGGCAACACTCCATTCACTTCACACAGTGAATTGAAGTGCTGGAACAGACTGCTTCTCTTTCAGAGAAACGCATGTGAGTTTTTTATGAATGCTTGAAAGTAGTTAAGGCACTTTCAAAGGAAAGTGATTTTCTCTAAAAGGACAGCATTTAGAACGTGAGGCAACACTCCATTCACTTCGCACAGTGAATTGAAGTGTTGGAACAGACTGCTTCTTTTTCAGAGAGACGCATGTGAGTTTCTGGTGAATGCTTGTAAGTACCTTAAGGCACTTTCAAAGGAAAGTGATTTTCTCTGAAAGGACAGCATTTAGAAAGTGAAGCAACACTCCATTCACTTCGCAGAGTGAATTGAAGTATTGGAACAGAGTGCTTCTTTTTCAGAGAAACGCATGTGAGTTTCTGGTGAATGCTTGTAAGTAGCTTAAGGCACTTTCAAAGGAAAGTGATTTTCTCTGAAAGGACAGCATTTAGAAAGTGAAGCAACACTCCATTCACTTCGCACAGTGAATTGAAGTGTTGGAACAGACGGCTTCTTTTTCAGAGAAACGCATGTGAGTTTCTGGTGAATGCTTGTAAGTAGCTTAAGGCACTTTCAAAGGAAAGTGATTTTCTCTGAAAGGACAGCATTTAGAAAGTGAAGCAACACTCCATTCACTTCGCACAGTGAATTGAAGTGTTGGAACAGACTGCTTCTCTTTCAGAGAAAGGCATGTGAGTTTCTGTTGAATGCTTGTAAGTAGCTTAAGGCACTTTCAAAGGAAAGTGATTTTCTCTGAAAGGACAGCATTTAGAAAGTGAAGCAACACTCCATTCCCTTCGTGCAGTGAATTGAAGTGTTGGAAAAGAGTGCTTCTCTATCATAGAAACGCATTAGTGTTTCTTGTGAATGCTTGTAAGTTACTTAAGGCACTTTCAAAGGAAAGTGATTTTCTCTGAAAGGACAGCATTTAGAAAGTGAAGCAACACTCCATTCACTTCGCACTGTGAATTGACGTGTTGGAACAGACTGCTTCTCTTTCAGAGAAACGCATGTGAGTTTTTTATGAATGCTTGAAAGTAGTTTAAGGCACTTTCAAAGGAAAGTGATTTTCTCTGAAACGACAGCATTTAGAAAGTGAGGCAACACTCCATTCACTTCGCACAGTGAATTGAAGTGTTGGAACCGACTGCTTCTCTTTCAGAGAAACGCATGTGAGTTTCTGGTGAATGCTTGTAAGTAGCTTAAGGCACTTTCAAAGGAAAGTGATTTTCTCTGAAAGGACAGCATTTAGAAAGTGAAGCAACACTCCATTCACTTCGTGCAGTGAATTGAAGTGTTGGAACAGAGTGCTTCTCTTTCAGAGAAACGCATGTGAGTTTCTTCCTAATGCTTGCAAGTAGCTTAAGGCACTTTCAAAGGAAAGTGATTTTCTCTGAAAGGACAGCATTTAGAAAGTGAAGCAACACTCCATTCACTTCGCACTGTGAATTGACGTGTTGGAACAGACTGCTTCTCTTTCAGAGAAACGCATGTGAGTTTTTTATGAATGCTTGAAAGTAGTTTAAGGCACTTTCAAAGGAAAGTGATTTTCTCTGAAACGACAGCATTTAGAAAGTGAGGCAACACTCCATTCACTTCGCACAGTGAATTGAAGTGTTGGAACCGACTGCTTCTCTTTCAGAGAAACGCATGTGAGTTTCTGGTGAATGCTTGTAAGTAGCTTAAGGCACTTTCAAAGGAAAGTGATTTTCTCTGAAAGGACAGCATTTAGAAAGTGAAGCAACACTCCATTCACTTCTTGCAGTGAATTGAAGTGTTGGAACAGAGTGCTTCTCTTTCATAGAAACGCCTTAGTGTTTCTTGTGAATGCTTGCAAGTTGCTTAAGGCACTTTCAAAGGAAAGTGATTTTCTCTGAAAGGACATAATTTAGAAAGTGAAGCAACACTCCATTCACTTCGCACAGTGAATTGAAGTGTTGGAACAGACTGCTACTCTTTCAGAGAAATGCATATGAGTTTCTGTTGAATGCTTGTAAGTAGCTTAAGGCACTTTCAAAGGAAAGTGATTTTCTCTGAAAGGACAGCATTTAGAAAGTGAAGCAACACTCCATTCACTTCGCACAGTGAATTGAAGTGTTGGAACAGACTGCTTCTCTTTCAGAGAAACGCATGTGAGTTTCTGTTGAATGCTTGTAAGTAGCTTAAGGCACTTTCAAAGGAAAGTGATTTTCTCTGAAAGGACAGCATTTAGAAAGTGAGGCAACACTCCATTCACTTCACACAGTGAATTGAAGTGCTGGAACAGACTGCTTCTCTTTCAGAGAAACGCATGTGAGTTTTTTATGAATGCTTGAAAGTAGTTTAAGGCACTTTCAAAGGAAAGTGATTTTCTCTGAAAGGACAGCATTTAGAAAGTGAGGCAACACTCCATTCACTTCGCACAGTGAATTGAAGTGTTGGAACAGACTGCTTCTCTTTCAGAGAAACGCATGTGAGTTTCTTCCTAATGCTTGCAAGTAGCTTAAGGCACTTTCAAGGGAAAGTGATTTTCTCTGAAAGGACAGCATTTAGAAAGTGAAGCAACACTCCATCCAATTCGCACAGTGAATTGAAGTGTTGGAACAGACTGCTTCTCTTTCATTGAAACGCATGTGAGTTTCTTTTGAATTCTTGCAAGTTGCTTAAGGCACTTTCAAAGGAAAGTGATTTTCTCTGAAAGGACAGCATTTAGAAAGTGAAGCAACACTCCATTCACTTCGCACAGTGAATTGAAGTGTTGGAACAGACTGCTTCTCTTTCAGAGAAAAGCATGTGAGTTTTTTGTGAATGCTTGAAAGTAGTTTAAGGCACTTTCAAAGGAAAGTGATTTTCTCTGAAAGGACAGCATTTAGAAAGTGAAGCAACACTCAATTCACTTCGCACAGTGAATTGAAGTTTTGGAACAGACTGCTTCTCTTTCAGAGAAACGCATGTAAGTTTCTTCCTAATGCTTGCAAGTAGCTTAAGGCACTTTCAATGGAAAGTGATTTTCTCTGAAAGGACAGCATTTAGAAAGTGAAGCAACACTCCATTCACTTCGCACAGTGAATTGAAGTGTTGGAACAGACTGCTTCTCTTTCAGAGAAATGCATGTGAGTTTCTGTTAAATGCTTGTAAGTAGCTTAAGGTACTTTCAAAGGAAAGTGATTTTCTCTGAAAGGACAGCATTTAGAAAGTGAGGCAACACTCTATTCACTTCACAAAGTGAATTGAAGTGTTGGAACAGACTGCTTCTCTTTCAGAGAAGCGCATGTGAGTTTCTTCCTAATGCTTGCAAGTAGCTTAAGGCATTTTCGAAAGAAAGTGATTTTCTCTGAAAGAAAAGCATTTAGAAAGTGAAGCAACACTCCATCCACTTCGCACAGTGAATGAAGTGTTGGAACAGACTGCTTCTCTTTCAGAGAAATGCATGTGAGTTTCTGTTAAATGCTTGTAAGTAGCTTAAGGCACTTTCAAAGGAAAGTGATTTTCTCTGAAAGGACAGCATTTAGAAAGTGAGGCAACACTCTATTCACTTCACACAGTGAATTGAAGTGTTGGAACAGACTGCTTCTCTTTCAGAGAAACGCATGTGAGTTTCCTGTGAATTCTTGCAAATTGCTTAAGGCACTTTCAAAGGAAAGTGATTTTCTCTGAAAGGACAGCATTTAGAAAGTGAAGCAACACTCCATTCACTTCGTGCAGTGAATTGAAGTGTTGGAACAGACTGCTTCTCTTTCAGAGAAACGCATGTGAGTTTTTTGTGAATGCTTGAAAGTAGTTTAAGGCACTTTCAAAGGAAAATGATTTTCTCTGAAAGGACAGCATTTAGAAAGTGAAGCAACACTCCATTCACTTCGCACAGTGAATTGAAGTGTTGGAACAGACTGCTTCTCTTTCAGAGAAATCATGTAAATTTCTTCCTAATGCTTTGAAGTAGCTTAAGGCACTTTCAAAGGAAAGTGATTTTCTCTGAAAGGACAGCATTTAGAAAGTGAAGCAACACTCCATTCACTTCGCACAGTGAATTGAAGTGTTGGAACAGACTGCTTCTCTTTCAGAGAAACGCATGTGAGCTTTTTATGAATGCTTGAAAGTTGTTTCAGGCACTTTCAAAGGAAAGTGATTTTCTCTGAAACGACAGCATTTAGAAAGTGAGGCAACACTCCATTCTGTTCGCACAGTGAATTGAAGTGTTGGAACCGACTGCTTCTTCTTCAGAGAAACACATGTGAGTTTCTGGTGAATGCTTGTAAGTAGCTTAAGGCACTTTCAAAGGAAAGTGATTTTCTCTGAAAGGACAGCATTTAGAAAGTGAAGCAACACTCCATTCCCTTCGCACAGAGAATTGAAGTGTTGGAACAGATTGCGTCTCTTTCAGAGAAATGCATGTGAGTTTCTGTTGAATGCTTGCAAGTAGATTAAGTCACATTCAAAGGAAAGGGATTTTCTCTGAAAGGACAGCATTTAGAACGTGAAGCAACACTCCATTCACTTAGCACAGTGAATTCAAGTGTTGGAACAGACTGCTTCTCTTTCAGAGAAATGCATGTGAGTTTCTTCCTAATGCTTGCAAGCAGCTTAAGGCACTTTCAAAGGAAAGTGATTTTCTCTGAAAGGACAGCATTTAGAAAGTGAAGCAACACTCCATTCACTTCGCACAGTGAATTGAAGTGTTGGAACGGACTGCTTCTCTTTCAGAGAAACGCATGTGAGTTTCTTCCTAATGCTTGCAAGTAGCTTAAGGCACTTTCAAAGGAAAGTGATTTTCTCTGAAAGAACAGCATTTAGAAAGTGAAGCAACACTCCACTTCGCACAGTGAATTGAAGTGTTGGAACAGACTGCTTCTCTTTCAGAGAAACGCATGTGAGTTTCTGTTAAATGCTTGTAAGTAGCTTAAGGCACTTTCAAAGGAAAGTGATTTTCTCTGAAAGGACAGCATTTAGAAAGCGAGGCAACACTCTATTCACTTCACACAGTGAATTGAAGTGTTGGAACAGACTGCTTCTGTTTCAGAGAAACGCATGTGAGTTTCTTCCTAATGCTTGCAAGTAGCTTAAGGCACTATCAAAGGAAAGTGATTTTCTCTGAAAGGACAGCATTTAGAAAGTGAAGCAACACTCCATTCACTTCGCACAGTGAATTGAAGTGTTGGAACAGACTGCTTCTCTTTCAGAGAAACGCATTTGAGTTTTTTATGAATGCTTGAAAGTAGTTTAAGGCACTTTCAAAGGAAATTGATTTTCTCTGAAACGACAGCATTTAGAAAGTGAGGCAACACTCCATTCACTTCGCACAGTGAATTGAAGTGTTGGAACCGACTGCTTCTCTTTCAGAGAAACGCATGTGAGTTTCTGGTGAATGCTTGTAAGTAGCTTAAGGCACTTTCAAAGGAAAGTGATTTTCTCTGAAAGGACAGCATTTAGAAAGTGAAGCAACACTCCATTCACTTCGTGCAGTGAATTGAAGTGTTGGAACAGAGTGCTTCTCTTTCATAGAAACGCCTTAGTGTTTCTTGTGAATGCTTGCAAGTTGCTTAAGGTACTTTCAAAGGAAAGTGATTTTCTCTGAAAGGACATAATTTAGAAAGTGAAGCAACACTCCATTCACTTCGCACAGTGAATTGAAGTGTTGGAACAGACTGCTTCTCTTTCAGAGAAACGCATGTGAGTTTCTTCCTAATGCTTGCAAGTAGCTTAAGGCACTTTCAAAGGAAAGTGATTTTCTCTGAAAGGACATCATTTAGAAAGTGAAGCAACACTCCATTCACTTCGCACAGTGAATTGAAGTGTTGGAACAGACTGCTTCTCTTTCAGAGAAATGCATGTGAGTTTCTGTTGAATGCTTGTAAGTAGCTTAAGGCACTTTCAAAGGAAAGTGATTTTCTCTGAAAGGACAGCATTTAGAAAGTGAAGCAACACTCCAATCACTTCGCACAGTGAATTGAAGTGTTGGAACGGACTGCTTCTCTTTCAGAGAAACGCATGTGAGTTTCTGTTAAATGCTTGTAAGTAGCTTAAGGCACTTTCAAAGGAAAGTGATTTTCTCTGAAAGGACAGCATTTAGAAAGTGAGGCAACACTCTATTCACTTCACACAGTGAATTGAAGTGTTGGAACAGACTGCTTCTCTTTCAGAGAAACGCATGTGAGTTTTTTCCTAATGCTTGCAAGTAGCTTAAGGCACTATCAAAGGAAAGTGATTTTCTCTGAAAGGACAGCATTTAGAAAGTGAAGCAACACTCCATTCACATCGCACAGTGAATTGAAGTGTTGGAACAGACTGCTTCTCTTTCAGAGAAACGCATGTGAGTTTTTTATGAATGCTTGAAAGTAGTTTAAGGCACTTTCAAAGGAAAGTGATTTTCTCTGAAAGGACAGCATTTAGAAAGTGAGGCAACACTCCATTCACTTCGCACAGTGAATTGAAGTGTTGGAACCGACTGCTTCTCTTTCAGAGAAACGCATGTGAGTTTCTGGTGAATGCTTGTAAGTAGCTTAAGGCACTTTCAAAGGAAAGTGATTTTCTCTGAAAGGACAGCATTTAGAAAGTGAGGCAACACTCCATTCACTTCACACAGTGAATTGAAGTGCTGAAACAGACTGCTTCTCTTTCAGAGAAACGCATGTGAGTTTTTTATGAATGCTTGAAAGTAGTTTAAGGCACTTTCAAAGGAAAGTGATTTTCTCTGAAAGGACAGCATTTAGAAAGTGAGGCAACACTCCATTCACTTCGCAC
This sequence comes from Myodes glareolus, assembly GCF_982192425.1. Classification (NCBI taxonomy): domain Eukaryota; kingdom Metazoa; phylum Chordata; class Mammalia; order Rodentia; family Cricetidae; genus Myodes; species Myodes glareolus. The sequence goes on from NW_028263310.1 coordinate 88,541, forward strand.
AGTGAATTGAAGTGTTGGAACAGACTGCTTCTCTTTCAGAGAAACGCATGTGAGTTTCTTCCTAATGCTTGCAAGTAGCTTAAGGCACTTTCAAGGGAAAGTGATTTTCTCTGAAAGGACAGCATTTAGAAAGTGAAGCAACACTCCATCCACTTCGCACAGTGAATTGAAGTGTTGGAACAGACTGCTTCTCTTTCATAGAAACGCATGTGAGTTTCTTGTGAATTCTTGCAAGTTGCTTAAGGCACTTTCAAAGGAAAGTGATTTTCTCTGAAAGGACAGCATTTAGAAAGTGAAGCAACACTCCATTCACTTCGCACAGTGAATTGAAGTGTTGGAACAGACTGCTTCTCTTTCAGAGAAACGCATGTGAGTTTTTTGTGAATGCTTGAAAGTATTTTAAGGCACTTTCAAAGGAAAGTGATTTTCTCTGAAAGGACAGCATTTAGAAAGTGAAGCAACACTCCATTCACTTCGCACAGTGAATTGAAGTTTTGGAACAGACTGCTTCTCTTTCAGAGAAACGCATGTAAGTTTCTTCCTAATGCTTGCAAGTAGCTTAAGGCACTTTCAATGGAAAGTGATTTTCTCTGAAAGGACAGCATTTAGAAAGTGAAGCAACACTCCATTCACTTCGCACAGTGAATTGAAGTGTTGGAACAGAGTGCTTCTCTTTCAGAGAAACGCATGTGAGTTTCTTCCTAATGCTTGCAAGTAGCTTAAGGCTCTTTCAAAGGAAAGTGATTTTCTCTGAAAGGACATCATTTAGAAAGTGAAGCAACACTCCATTCACTTCGCACAGTGAATTGAAGTGTTGGAACAGACTGCTTCTCTTTCAGAGAAATGCATGTGAGTTTCTGTTGAATGCTTGTAAGTAGCTTAAGGCACTTTCAAAGGAAAGTGATTTTCTCTGAAAGGACAGCATTTAGAAAGTGAAGCAACACTCCAATCACTTCGCACAGTGAATTGAAGTGTTGGAACGGACTGCTTCTCTTTCAGAGAAACGCATGTGAGTTTCTGTTAAATGCTTGTAAGTAGCTTAAGGCACTTTCAAAGGAAAGTGATTTTCTCTGAAAGGACAGCATTTAGAAAGTGAGGCAACACTCTATTCACTTCACACAGTGAATTGAAGTGTTGGAACAGACTGCTTCTCTTTCAGAGAAACGCATGTGAGTTTTTTCCTAATGCTTGCAAGTAGCTTAGGGCACTATCAAAGGAAAGTGATTTTCTCTGAAAGGACAGCATTTAGAAAGTGAAGCAACACTCCATTCACATCGCACAGTGAATTGAAGTGTTGGAACAGACTGCTTCTCTTTCAGAGAAACGCATGTGAGTTTTTTATGAATGCTTGAAAGTAGTTTAAGGCACTTTCAAAGGAAAGTGATTTTCTCTGAAAGGACAGCATTTAGAAAGTGAGGCAACACTCCATTCACTTCGCACAGTGAAATGAAGTGTTGGAACCGACTGCTTCTCTTTCAGAGAAACGCATGTGAGTTTCTGTTGAATGCTTGTAAGTAGCTTAAGGCACTTTCAAAGGAAAGTGATTTTCTCTGAAAGGACAGCATTTAGAAAGTGAAGCAACACTCCATTCACTTCGCACAGTGAATTGAAGTTTTGGAACAGACTGCTTCTCTTTCAGAGAAACGCATGTAAGTTTCTTCCTAATGCTTGGAAGTAGCTTAAGGCACTTTCAATGGAAAGTGATTTTCTCTGAAAGGACAGCATTTAGAAAGTGAAGCAACACTCCATTCACTTCGCACAGTGAATTGAAGTGTTGTAACAGACTGCTTCTCTTTCAGAGAAACGCATGTGAGTTTCTTCCTAATGCTTGCAAGTAGCTTAAGGCACTTTCAAAGGAAAGTGATTTTCTCTGAAAGGACATCATTTAGAAAGTGAAACAACACTCCATTCACTTCGCACAGTGAATTGAAGTGTTGGAACAGACTGCTTCTCTTTCAGAGAAATGCATGTGAGTTTCTGTTGAATGCTTGAAAGTAGTTTAAGGCACTTTCAAAGGAAAGTGATTTTCTCTGAAAGGACAGCATTTAGAAAGTGAAGCAACACTCCAATCACTTCGCACAGTGAATTGAAGTGTTGGAACGGACTGCTTCTCTTTCAGAGAAACGCATGTGAGTTTCTGTTAAATGCTTGTAAGTAGCTTAAGGCACTTTCAAAGGAAAGTGATTTTCTCTGAAAGGACAGCATTTAGAAAGTGAGGCAACACTCTATTCACTTCACACAGTGAATTGAAGTGTTGGAACAGACTGCTTCTCTTTCAGAGAAACGCATGTGAGTTTTTTCCTAATGCTTGCAAGTAGCTTAAGGCACTATCAAAGGAAAGTGATTTTCTCTGAAAGGACAGCATTTAGAAAGTGAAGCAACACTCCATTCACATCGCACAGTGAATTGAAGTGTTGGAACAGACTGCTTCTCTTTCAGAGAAACGCATGTGAGTTTTTTATGAATGCTTGAAAGTAGTTTAAGGCACTTTCAAAGGAAAGTGATTTTCTCTGAAAGGACAGCATTTAGAAAGTGAGGCAACACTCCATTCACTTCGCACAGTGAATTGAAGTGTTGGAACCGACTGCTTCTCTTTCAGAGAAACGCATGTGAGTTTCTGGTGAATGCTTGTAAGTAGCTTAAGGCACTTTCAAAGGAAAGTGATTTTCTCTGAAAGGACAGCATTTAGAAAGTGAAGCAACACTCCATTCACTTCGTGCAGTGAACTGAAGTGTTGGAGCAGAGTGCTTCTCTTTCATAGAAATGCCTTAGTGTTTCTTGTGAATGCTTGCAAGTTGCTTAAGGAACTTTCAAAGGAAAGTGATTTTCTCTGAAAGGACATAATTTAGAAAGTGAAGCAACACTCCATTCACTTCGCACAGTGAATTGAAGTGTTGGAACAGACTGCTTCTCTTTCAGAGAAACGCATGTGAGTTTCTGTTGAATGCTTGTAAGTAGCTTAAGGCACTTTCAAAGGAAAGTGATTTTCTCTGAAAGGACAGCATTTAGAAAGTGAAGCAACACTCCATTCACTTCGCACAGTGAATTGAAGTGTTGGAACAGACTGCTTCTCTTTCAGAGAAACGCATGTGAGTTTCTGTTGAATGCTTGTAAGTAGCTTAAGGCACTTTCAAAGGAAAGTGATTTTCTCTGAAAGGACAGCATTTAGAAAGTGAGGCAACACTCCATTCACTTCACACAGTGAATTGAAGTGCTGGAACAGACTGCTTCTCTTTCAGAGAAACGCATGTGAGTTTTTTATGAATGCTTGAAAGGAGTTAAGGCACTTTCAAAGGATAGTGATTTTCTCTGAAAGGACAGCATTTAGAAAGTGAGGCAACACTCCATTCACTTCGCACAGTGAATTGAAGTGTTGGAACAGACTGCTTCTTTTTCAGAGAAACGCATGTGAGTTTCTGGTGAATGCTTGGAAGTACCTTAAGGCGCTTTCAAAGGAAAGTGATTTTCTCTGAAAGGACAGCATTTAGAAAGTGAGGCAACACTCCATTCACTTCGCACAGTGAATTGAAGTGTTGGAACCGACTGCTTCTCTTTCAGAGAAACGCATGTGAGTTTCTGGTGAATGCTTGTAAGTAGCTTAAGGCACTTTCAAAGGAAAGTGATTTTCTCTGAAAGGACAGCATTTAGAAAGTGAGGCAACACTCCATTCACTTCACACAGTGAATTGAAGTGCTGAAACAGACTGCTTCTCTTTCAGAGAAACGCATGTGAGTTTTTTATGAATGCTTGAAAGTAGTTTAAGGCACTTTCAAAGGAAAGTGATTTTCTCTGAAAGGACAGCATTTAGAAAGTGAGGCAACACTCCATTCACTTCGCACAGTGAATTGAAGTGTTGGAACAGACTGCTTCTCTTTCAGAGAAACGCATGTGAGTTTCTTCCTAATGCTTGCAAGTAGCTTAAGGCACTTTCAAGGGAAAGTGATTTTCTCTGAAAGGACAGCATTTAGAAAGTGAAGCAACACTCCATCCACTTCGCACAGTGAATTGAAGTGTTGGAACAGACTGCTTCTCTTTCATAGAAACGCATGTGAGTTTCTTGTGAATTCTTGCAAGTTGCTTAAGGCACTTTCAAAGGAAAGTGATTTTCTCTGAAAGGACAGCATTTAGAAAGTGAAGCAACACTCCATTCACTTCGCACAGTGAATTGAAGTGTTGGAACAGACTGCTTCTCTTTCAGAGAAACGCATGTGAGTTTTTTGTGAATGCTTGAAAGTATTTTAAGGCACTTTCAAAGGAAAGTGATTTTCTCTGAAAGGACAGCATTTAGAAAGTGAAGCAACACTCCATTCACTTCGCACAGTGAATTGAAGTTTTGGAACAGACTGCTTCTCTTTCAGAGAAACGCATGTAAGTTTCTTCCTAATGCTTGCAAGTAGCTTAAGGCACTTTCAATGGAAAGTGATTTTCTCTGAAAGGACAGCATTTAGAAAGTGAAGCAACACTCCATTCACTTCGCACAGTGAATTGAAGTGTTGGAACAGAGTGCTTCTCTTTCAGAGAAACGCATGTGAGTTTCTTCCTAATGCTTGCAAGTAGCTTAAGGCTCTTTCAAAGGAAAGTGATTTTCTCTGAAAGGACATCATTTAGAAAGTGAAGCAACACTCCATTCACTTCGCACAGTGAATTGAAGTGTTGGAACAGACTGCTTCTCTTTCAGAGAAATGCATGTGAGTTTCTGTTGAATGCTTGTAAGTAGCTTAAGGCACTTTCAAAGGAAAGTGATTTTCTCTGAAAGGACAGCATTTAGAAAGTGAAGCAACACTCCAATCACTTCGCACAGTGAATTGAAGTGTTGGAACGGACTGCTTCTCTTTCAGAGAAACGCATGTGAGTTTCTGTTAAATGCTTGTAAGTAGCTTAAGGCACTTTCAAAGGAAAGTGATTTTCTCTGAAAGGACAGCATTTAGAAAGTGAGGCAACACTCTATTCACTTCACACAGTGAATTGAAGTGTTGGAACAGACTGCTTCTCTTTCAGAGAAACGCATGTGAGTTTTTTCCTAATGCTTGCAAGTAGCTTAAGGCACTATCAAAGGAAAGTGATTTTCTCTGAAAGGACAGCATTTAGAAAGTGAAGCAACACTCCATTCACATCGCACAGTGAATTGAAGTGTTGGAACAGACTGCTTCTCTTTCAGAGAAACGCATGTGAGTTTTTTATGAATGCTTGAAAGTAGTTTAAGGCACTTTCAAAGGAAAGTGATTTTCTCTGAAAGGACAGCATTTAGAAAGTGAGGCAACACTCCATTCACTTCGCACAGTGAAATGAAGTGTTGGAACCGACTGCTTCTCTTTCAGAGAAACGCATGTGAGTTTCTGTTGAATGCTTGTAAGTAGCTTAAGGCACTTTCAAAGGAAAGTGATTTTCTCTGAAAGGACAGCATTTAGAAAGTGAAGCAACACTCCATTCACTTCGCACAGTGAATTGAAGTTTTGGAACAGACTGCTTCTCTTTCAGAGAAACGCATGTAAGTTTCTTCCTAATGCTTGGAAGTAGCTTAAGGCACTTTCAATGGAAAGTGATTTTCTCTGAAAGGACAGCATTTAGAAAGTGAAGCAACACTCCATTCACTTCGCACAGTGAATTGAAGTGTTGTAACAGACTGCTTCTCTTTCAGAGAAACGCATGTGAGTTTCTTCCTAATGCTTGCAAGTAGCTTAAGGCACTTTCAAAGGAAAGTGATTTTCTCTGAAAGGACATCATTTAGAAAGTGAAACAACACTCCATTCACTTCGCACAGTGAATTGAAGTGTTGGAACAGACTGCTTCTCTTTCAGAGAAATGCATGTGAGTTTCTGTTGAATGCTTGAAAGTAGTTTAAGGCACTTTCAAAGGAAAGTGATTTTCTCTGAAAGGACAGCATTTAGAAAGTGAAGCAACACTCCAATCACTTCGCACAGTGAATTGAAGTGTTGGAACGGACTGCTTCTCTTTCAGAGAAACGCATGTGAGTTTCTGTTAAATGCTTGTAAGTAGCTTAAGGCACTTTCAAAGGAAAGTGATTTTCTCTGAAAGGACAGCATTTAGAAAGTGAGGCAACACTCTATTCACTTCACACAGTGAATTGAAGTGTTGGAACAGACTGCTTCTCTTTCAGAGAAACGCATGTGAGTTTTTTCCTAATGCTTGCAAGTAGCTTAAGGCACTATCAAAGGAAAGTGATTTTCTCTGAAAGGACAGCATTTAGAAAGTGAAGCAACACTCCATTCACATCGCACAGTGAATTGAAGTGTTGGAACAGACTGCTTCTCTTTCAGAGAAACGCATGTGAGTTTTTTATGAATGCTTGAAAGTAGTTTAAGGCACTTTCAAAGGAAAGTGATTTTCTCTGAAAGGACAGCATTTAGAAAGTGAGGCAACACTCCATTCACTTCGCACAGTGAATTGAAGTGTTGGAACCGACTGCTTCTCTTTCAGAGAAACGCATGTGAGTTTCTGGTGAATGCTTGTAAGTAGCTTAAGGCACTTTCAAAGGAAAGTGATTTTCTCTGAAAGGACAGCATTTAGAAAGTGAAGCAACACTCCATTCACTTCGTGCAGTGAACTGAAGTGTTGGAGCAGAGTGCTTCTCTTTCATAGAAATGCCTTAGTGTTTCTTGTGAATGCTTGCAAGTTGCTTAAGGAACTTTCAAAGGAAAGTGATTTTCTCTGAAAGGACATAATTTAGAAAGTGAAGCAACACTCCATTCACTTCGCACAGTGAATTGAAGTGTTGGAACAGACTGCTTCTCTTTCAGAGAAACGCATGTGAGTTTCTGTTGAATGCTTGTAAGTAGCTTAAGGCACTTTCAAAGGAAAGTGATTTTCTCTGAAAGGACAGCATTTAGAAAGTGAAGCAACACTCCATTCACTTCGCACAGTGAATTGAAGTGTTGGAACAGACTGCTTCTCTTTCAGAGAAACGCATGTGAGTTTCTGTTGAATGCTTGTAAGTAGCTTAAGGCACTTTCAAAGGAAAGTGATTTTCTCTGAAAGGACAGCATTTAGAAAGTGAGGCAACACTCCATTCACTTCACACAGTGAATTGAAGTGCTGGAACAGACTGCTTCTCTTTCAGAGAAACGCATGTGAGTTTTTTATGAATGCTTGAAAGGAGTTAAGGCACTTTCAAAGGATAGTGATTTTCTCTGAAAGGACAGCATTTAGAAAGTGAGGCAACACTCCATTCACTTCGCACAGTGAATTGAAGTGTTGGAACAGACTGCTTCTTTTTCAGAGAAACGCATGTGAGTTTCTGGTGAATGCTTGGAAGTACCTTAAGGCGCTTTCAAAGGAAAGTGATTTTCTCTGAAAGGACAGCATTTAGAAAGTGAAGCAACACTCCATTCACTTCGCAGAGTGAATTGAAGTATTGGAACAGACTGCTTCTTTTTCAGAGAAACGCATGTGAGTTTCTGGTGAATGCTTGTAAGTAGCTTAAGGCACTTTCAAAGGAAAGTGATTTTCTCTGAAAGGACAGCATTTAGAAAGTGAAGCAACACTCCAATCACTTCGCACAGTGAATTGAAGTGTTGGAACGGACTGCTTCTCTTTCAGAGAAACGCATGTGAGTTTCTGTTAAATGCTTGTAAGTAGCTTAAGGCACTTTCAAAGGAAAGTGATTTTCTCTGAAAGGACAGCATTTAGAAAGTGAGGCAACACTCTATTCACTTCACACAGTGAATTGAAGTGTTGGAACAGACTGCTTCTCTTTCAGAGAAACGCATGTGAGTTTTTTCCTAATGCTTGCAAGTAGCTTAAGGCACTATCAAAGGAAAGTGATTTTCTCTGAAAGGACATAATTTAGAAAGTGAAGCAACACTCCATTCACTTCGCACAGTGAATTGAAGTGTTGGAACAGACTGCTTCTCTTTCATATAAACGCATTAGTGTTTCTTGTGAATGCTTGTAAGTAGCTTAAGGCACTTTCAAAGGAAAGTGATTTTCTCTGAAAGGACAGCATTTAGAAAGTGAAGCAACACTCCATTCACTTCGTGCAGTGAACTGAAGTGTTGGAGCAGAGTGCTTCTCTTTCATAGAAATGCCTTAGTGTTTCTTGTGAATGCTTGCAAGTTGCTTAAGGAACTTTCAAAGGAAAGTGATTTTCTCTGAAAGGACATAATTTAGAAAGTGAAGCAACACTCCATTCACTTCGCACAGTGAATTGAAGTGTTGGAACAGACTGCTTCTCTTTCAGAGAAACGCATGTGAGTTTCTGTTGAATGCTTGTAAGTAGCTTAAGGCACTTTCAAAGGAAAGTGATTTTCTCTGAAAGGACAGCATTTAGAAAGTGAAGCAACACTCCATTCACTTCGCACAGTGAATTGAAGTGTTGGAACAGACTGCTTCTCTTTCAGAGAAACGCATGTGAGTTTCTGTTGAATGCTTGTAAGTAGCTTAAGGCACTTTCAAAGGAAAGTGATTTTCTCTGAAAGGACAGCATTTAGAAAGTGAGGCAACACTCCATTCACTTCACACAGTGAATTGAAGTGCTGGAACAGACTGCTTCTCTTTCAGAGAAACGCATGTGAGTTTTTTATGAATGCTTGAAAGGAGTTAAGGCACTTTCAAAGGATAGTGATTTTCTCTGAAAGGACAGCATTTAGAAAGTGAGGCAACACTCCATTCACTTCGCACAGTGAATTGAAGTGTTGGAACAGACTGCTTCTTTTTCAGAGAAACGCATGTGAGTTTCTGGTGAATGCTTGGAAGTACCTTAAGGCGCTTTCAAAGGAAAGTGATTTTCTCTGAAAGGACAGCATTTAGAAAGTGAAGCAACACTCCATTCACTTCGCAGAGTGAATTGAAGTATTGGAACAGACTGCTTCTTTTTCAGAGAAACGCATGTGAGTTTCTGGTGAATGCTTGTAAGTAGCTTAAGGCACTTTCAAAGGAAAGTGATTTTCTCTGAAAGGACAGCATTTAGAAAGTGAAGCAACACTCCATTCACTTCGCACAGTGAATTGAAGTGTTGGAACAGACTGCTTCTCTTTCAGAGAAACGCATGTGAGTTTCTGTTGAATGCTTGTAAGTAGCTTAAGGCACTTTCAAAGGAAAGTGATTTTCTCTGAAAGGACAGCATTTAGAAAGTGAGGCAACACTCCATTCACTTCGTACAGTGAATTGAAATGTTGGAACCGACTGCTTCTCTTTCAGAGAAACGCATGTGAGTTTCTGGTGAATGCTTGTAAGTACCTTAAGGCACTTTCAAAGAAAGTGATTTTCTCTGAAAGGACAGCATTTAGAAAGTGAAGCAACACTCCATTCACTTCGTGCAGTGAATTGAAGTGTTGGAGCAGAGTGCTTCTCTTTCATAGAAACGCCTTAGTGTTTCTTGTGAATGCTTGCAAGTTGCTTAAGGCACTTTCAAAGGAAAGTGATTTTCTCTGAAAGGACATAATTTAGAAAGTAAAGCAACACTCCATTCACTTCGCACAGTGAATTGAAGTGTTGGAACAGACTGCTTCTCTTTCAGAGAAACGCATGTGAGTTTCTGTTGAATGCTTGTAAGTAGCTTAAGGCACTTTCAAAGGAGAGTGATTTTCTCTGAAAGGACAGCATTTAGAAAGTGAAGCAACACTCCATTCACTTCGCACAGTGAATTGAAGTGCTGGAACAGACTGCTTCTCTTTCAGAGAAACGCATGTGAATTTTATATGAATGCTTGAAAGTAGTTAAGGCACTTTCAAAGGAAAGTGATTTTCTCTGAAAGGACAGCATTTAGAAAGTGAGGCAACAATCCATTCACTTCGCACAGTGAATTGAAGTGTTGGAACAGACTGCTTCTTTTTCAGAGAGGCGCATGTGAGTTTCTGGTGAATGCTTGTAAGTAGCTTAAGGCACTTTCAAAGGAAAGTGATTTTCTCTGAAAGGACAGCATTTAGAAAGTGAGGCAACACTCCATTCACTTCACACAGTGAATTGAAGTGCTGGAACAGACTGCTTCTCTTTCAGAGAAACGCATGTGAGTTTTTTATGAATGCTTGAAAGTAGTTAAGGCACTTTCAAAGGAAAGTGATTTTCTCTAAAAGGACAGCATTTAGAACGTGAGGCAACACTCCATTCACTTCGCACAGTGAATTGAAGTGTTGGAACAGACTGCTTCTTTTTCAGAGAGACGCATGTGAGTTTCTGGTGAATGCTTGTAAGTACCTTAAGGCACTTTCAAAGGAAAGTGATTTTCTCTGAAAGGACAGCATTTAGAAAGTGAAGCAACACTCCATTCACTTCGCAGAGTGAATTGAAGTATTGGAACAGAGTGCTTCTTTTTCAGAGAAACGCATGTGAGTTTCTGGTGAATGCTTGTAAGTAGCTTAAGGCACTTTCAAAGGAAAGTGATTTTCTCTGAAAGGACAGCATTTAGAAAGTGAAGCAACACTCCATTCACTTCGCACAGTGAATTGAAGTGTTGGAACAGACTGCTTCTTTTTCAGAGAAACGCATGTGAGTTTCTGGTGAATGCTTGTAAGTAGCTTAAGGCACTTTCAAAGGAAAGTGATTTTCTCTGAAAGGACAGCATTTAGAAAGTGAAGCAACACTCCATTCACTTCGCACAGTGAATTGAAGTGTTGGAACAGACTGCTTCTCTTTCAGAGAAACGCATGTGAGTTTCTGTTGAATGCTTGTAAGTAGCTTAAGGCACTTTCAAAGGAAAGTGATTTTCTCTGAAAGGACAGCATTTAGAAAGTGAAGCAACACTCCATTCCCTTCGTGCAGTGAATTGAAGTGTTGGAAAAGAGTGCTTCTCTTTCATAGAAACGCATTAGTGTTTCTTGTGAATGCTTGTAAGTTGCTTAAGGCACTTTCAAAGGAAAGTGATTTTCTCTGAAAGGACATCATTTAGAAAGTGAAGCAACACTCCATTCACTTCGCACAGTGAATTGAAGTGTTGGAACAGACTGCTTCTCTTTCAGAGAAATGCATGTGAGTTTCTGTTGAATGCTTGTAAGTAGCTTAAGGCACTTTCAAAGGAAAGTGATTTTCTCTGAAAGGACAGCATTTAGAAAGTGAAGCAACACTCCATTCACTTCGCACAGTGAATTGAAGTGTTGGAACAGACTGCTTCTCTTTCAGAGAAACGCATGTGAGTTTCTTCCTAATGCTTGCAAGTAGCTTAAGGCACTTTCAAAGGAAAGTGATTTTCTCTGAAAAGACAGCATTTAGAAAGTGAATCAACACTCCATTCACTTCGCACTGTGAATTGACGTGTTGGAACAGACTGCTTCTCTTTCAGAGAAACGCATGTGAGTTTTTTATGAATGCTTGAAAGTAGTTTAAGGCACTTTCAAAGGAAAGTGATTTTCTCTGAAACGACAGCATTTAGAAAGTGAGGCAACACTCCATTCACTTCGCACAGTGAATTGAAGTGTTGGAACCGACTGCTTCTCTTTCAGAGAAACGCATGTGAGTTTCTGGTGAATGCTTGTAAGTAGGTTAAGGCACTTTCAAAGGAAAGTGATTTTCTCTGAAAGGACAGCATTTAGAAAGTGAAGCAACACTCCATTCACTTCGTGCAGTGAATTGAAGTGTTGGAACAGACTGCTTCTCTTTCAGAGAAACGCATGTGAGTTTCTGTTGAATGCTTGTAAGTAGCTTAAGGCACTTTCAAAGGAAAGTGATTTTCTCTGAAAGGACAGCATTTAGAAAGTGAAGCAACACTCCATTCACTTCGCACAGTGAATTGAAGTGTTGGAACAGACTGCTTCTCTTTCAGAGAAACGCATGTGAGTTTCTGTTGAATGCTTGTAAGTAGCTTAAGGCACTTTCAAAGGAAAGTGATTTTCTCTGAAAGGACAGCATTTAGAAAGTGAAGCAACACTCCATTCCCTTCGTGCAGTGAATTGAAGTGTTGGAACAGACTGCTTCTCTTTCAGAGAAACGCATGTGAGTTTCTGTTGAATGCTTGTAAGTAGCTTAAGGCACTTTCAAAGGAAAGTGATTTTCTCTGAAAGGACAGCATTTAGAAAGTGAAGCAACACTCCATTCACTTCGCACAGTGAATTGAAGTGTTGGAACAGACTGCTTCTCTTTCAGAGAAATGCATGTGAGTTTCTGTTGAATGCTTGTAAGTAGCTTAAGGCACTTTCAAAGGAAAGTGATTTTCTCTGAAAGGACAGCATGTAGAAAGTGAGGCAACACTCCATTCACTTCACACAGTGAATTGAAGTGCTGGAACAGACTGCTTCTCTTTCAGAGAAACGCATGTGAGTTTTTTATGAATGCTTGAAAGTAGTTTAAGGCACTTTCAAAGGAAAGTGATTTTCTCTGAAAGGACAGCATTTAGAAAGTGAGGCAACACTCCATTCACTTCGCACAGTGAATTGAAGTGTTGGAACAGACTGCTTCTCTTTCAGAGAAACGCATGTGAGTTTCTTCCTAATGCTTGCAAGTAGCTTAAGGCACTTTCAAGGGAAAGTGATTTTCTCTGAAAGGACAGCATTTAGAAAGTGAAGCAACACTCCATCCACTTCGCACAGTGAATTGAAGTGTTGGAACAGACTGCTTCTCTTTCATAGAAACGCATGTGAGTTTCTTTTGAATTCTTGCAAGTTGCTTAAGGCACTTTCAAAGGAAAGTGATTTTCTCTGAAAGGACAGCATTTAGAAAGTGAAGCAACACTCCATTCACTTCGCACAGTGAATTGAAGTGTTGGAACAGACTGCTTCTCTTTCAGAGAAACGCATGTGAGTTTTTTGTGAATGCTTGAAAGTAGTTTAAGGCACTTTCAAAGGAAAGTGATTTTCTCTGAAAGGACAGCATTTAGAAAGTGAGGCAACACTCCATTCACTTCGCACAGTGAATTGAAGTGTTGGAACAGACTGCTTCTCTTTCAGAGAAACGCATGTGAGTTTCTTCCTAATGCTTGCAAGTAGCTTAAGGCACTTTCAAGGGAAAGTGATTTTCTCTGAAAGGACAGCATTTAGAAAGTGAAGCAACACTCCATCCACTTCGCACAGTGAATTGAAGTGTTGGAACAGACTGCTTCTCTTTCATAGAAACGCATGTGAGTTTCTTTTGAATTCTTGCAAGTTGCTTAAGGCACTTTCAAAGGAAAGTGATTTTCTCTGAAAGGACAGCATTTAGAAAGTGAAGCAACACTCCATTCACTTCGCACAGTGAATTGAAGTGTTGGAACAGACTGCTTCTCTTTCAGAGAAACGCATGTGAGTTTTTTGTGAATGCTTGAAAGTAGTTTAAGGCACTTTCAAAGGAAAGTGATTTTCTCTGAAAGGACAGCATTTAGAAAGTGAAGCAACACTCCATTCACTTCGCACAGTGAATTGAAGTTTTGGAACAGACTGCTTTTCTTTCAGAGAAACGCATTTAAGTTTCTTCCTAATGCTTGCAAGTAGCTTAAGGCACTTTCAATGGAAAGTGATTTTCTCTGAAAGGACAGCATTTAGAAAGTGAAGCAACACTCCATTCACTTCGCACAGTGAATTGAAGTGTTGGAACAGACTGCTTCTCTTTCAGAGAAACGCATGTGAGTTTCTTCCTAATGCTTGCAAGTAGCTTAAGGCACTTTCAAAGGAAAGTGATTTTCTCTGAAAGGACATCATTTAGAAAGTGAAGCAACACTCCATTCACTTCGCACAGTGAATTGAAGTGTTGGAACAGACTGCTTCTCTTTCAGAGAAACGCATGTGAGTTTCTGTTGAATGCTTGTAAGTAGCTTAAGGCACTTTCAAAGGAAAGTGATTTTCTCTGAAAGGACAGCATTTAGAAAGTGAAGCAACACTCCATTCACTTCGCACAGTGAATTGAAGTGTTGGAACAGACTGCTTCTCTTTCAGAGAAACGCATGTGAGTTTCTGTTGAATGCTTGTAAGTAGCTTAAGGCACTTTCAAAGGAAAGTGATTTTCTCTGAAAGGACAGCATTTAGAAAGTGAGGCAACACTCCATTCACTTCACACAGTGAATTGAAGTGCTGGAACAGACTGCTTCTCTTTCAGAGAAACGCATGTGAGTTTTTTATGAATGCTTGAAAGTAGTTTAAGACACTTTCAAAGGAAAGTGATTTTCTCTGAAAGGACAGCATTTAGAAAGTGAGGCAACACTCCATTCACTTCGCACAGTGAATTGAAGTGTTGGAACAGACTGCTTCTCTTTCAGAGAAACGCATGTGAGTTTCTGTTGAATGCTTGCCAGTAGCTTAAGGCACTTTCAAAGGAAAGTGATTTTCTCTGAAAGGACAGCATTTAGAAAGTGAGGCAACACTCCATTCACTTCACACAGTGAATTGAAGTGCTGGAACAGACTGCTTCTCTTTCAGAGAAACGCATGTGTGTTTTTTATGAATGCTTGAAAGTAGTTTAAGGCACTTTCAAAGGAAAGTGATTTTCTCTGAAAGGACAGCATTTAGAAAGTGAGGCAACACTCCATTCACTTCGCACAGTGAATTGAAGTGTTGGAACAGACTGCTTCTCTTTCAGAGAAACGCATGTGAGTTTCTTCCTAATGCTTGCAAGTAGCTTAAGGCACTTTCAAGGGAAAGTGATTTTCTCTGAAAGGACAGCATTTAGAAAGTGAAGCAACACTCCATCCACTTCGCACAGTGAATTGAAGTGTTGGAACAGACTGCATCTCTTTCATAGAAACGCATGTGAGTTTCTTTTGAATTCTTGCAAGTTGCTTAAGGCACTTTCAAAGGAAAGTGATTTTCTCTGAAAGGACAGCATTTAGAAAGTGAAGCAACACTCCATTCACTTCGCACAGTGAATTGAAGTGTTGGAACAGACTGCTTCTCTTTCAGAGAAACGCATGTGAGTTTTTTGTGAATGCTTGAAAGTAGTTGAAGGCACTTTCAAAGGAAAGTGATTTTCTCTGAAAGGACAGCATTTAGAAAGTGAAGCAACACTCCATTCACTTCGCACAGTGAATTGAAGTTTTGGAACAGACTGCTTTTCTTTCAGAGAAACGCATGTAAGTTTCTTCCTAATGCTTGCAAGTAGCTTAAGGCACTTTCAATGGAAAGTGATTTTCTCTGAAAGGACAGCATTTAGAAAGTGAAGCAACACTCCATTCACTTCGCACAGTGAATTGAAGTGTTGGAACAGACTGCTTCTCTTTCAGAGAAACGCATGTGAGTTTCTTCCTAATGCTTGCAAGTAGCTTAAGGCACTTTCAAAGGAAAGTGATTTTCTCTGAAAGGACATCATTTAGAAAGTGAAGCAACACTCCATTCACTTCGCACAGTGAATTGAAGTGTTGGAACAGACTGCTTCTCTTTCAGAGAAACGCATGTGAGTTTCTGTTGAATGCTTGTAAGTAGCTTAAGGCACTTTCAAAGGAAAGTGATTTTCTCTGAAAGGACAGCATTTAGAAAGTGAGGCAACACTCCATTCACTTCACACAGTGAATTGAAGTGCTGGAACAGACTGCTTCTCTTTCAGAGAAACGCATGTGAGTTTTTTATGAATGCTTGAAAGTAGTTTAAGGCACTTTCAAAGGAAAGTGATTTTCTCTGAAAGGACAGCATTTAGAAAGTGAGGCAACACTCCATTCACTTCGCACAGTGAATTGAAGTGTTGGAACAGACTGCTTCTCTTTCAGAGAAACGCATGTGAGTTTCTGTTGAATGATTGCCAGTAGCTTAAGGCACTTTCAAAGGAAAGTGATTTTCTCTGAAAGGACAGCATTTAGAAAGTGAGGCTACACTCCATTCACTTCACACAGTGAATTGAAGTGCTGGAACAGACTGCTTCTCTTTCAGAGAAACGCATGTGAGTTTTTTATGAATGCTTGAAAGTAGTTTAAGGCACTTTCAAAGGAAAGTGATTTTCTCTGAAAGGACAGCATTTAGAAAGTGAGGCAACACTCCATTCACTTCGCACAGTGAATTGAAGTGTTGGAACAGACTGCTTCTCTTTCAGAGAAACGCATGTGAGTTTCTTCCTAATGCTTGCAAGTAGCTTAAGGCATTTTCAAAGGAAAGTGATTTTCTCTGAAAGGACAGCATTTAGAAAGTGAGGCAACACTCCATTCACTTCACACAGTGAATTGAAGTGCTGGAACAGACTGCTTCTCTTTCAGAGAAACGCATGTGAGTTTTTTATGAATGCTTGAAAGTAGTTTAAGGCACTTTCAAAGGAAAGTGATTTTCTCTGAAAGGACAGCATTTAGAAAGTGAGGCAACACTCCATTCACTTCGCACAGTGAATTGAAGTGTTGAAACAGACTGCTTCTCTTTCAGAGAAACGCATGTGAGTTTCTGTTGAATGCTTGCCAGTAGCTTAAGGCACTTTCAAAGGAAAGTGATTTTCTCTGAAAGGACAGCATTTAGAAAGTGAGGCAACACTCCATTCACTTCACACAGTGAATTGAAGTGCTGGAACAGACTGCTTCTCTTTCAGAGAAACGCATGTGAGTTTTTTATGAATGCTTGAAAGTAGTTTAAGGCACTTTCAAAGGAAAGTGATTTTCTCTGAAAGGACAGCATTTAGAAAGTGAGGCAACACTCCATTCACTTCGCACAGTGAATTGAAGTGTTGGAACAGACTGCTTCTCTTTCAGAGAAACGCATGTGAGTTTCTGTTGAATGCTTGCCAGTAGCTTAAGGCACTTTCAAAGGAAAGTGATTTTCTCTGAAAGGACAGCATTTAGAAAGTGAGGCAACACTCCATTCACTTCACACAGTGAATTGAAGTGCTGGAACAGACTGCTTCTCTTTCAGAGAAACGCATGTGAGTTTTTTATGAATGCTTGAAAATAGTTTAAGGCACTTTCAAAGGAAAGTGATTTTCTCTGAAAGGACAGCATTTAGAAAGTGAGGCAACACTCCATTCACTTCGCACAGTGAATTGAAGTGTTGGAACAGACTGCTTCTCTTTCAGAGAAACGCATGTGAGTTTCTTCCTAATGCTTGCAAGTAGCTTAAGGCACTTTCAAGGGAAAGTGATTTTCTCTGAAAGGACAGCATTTAGAAAGTGAAGCAACACTCCATCCACTTCGCACAGTGAATTGAAGTGTTGGAACAGACTGCTTCTCTTTCATAGAAACGCATGTGAGTTTCTTTTGAATTCTTGCAAGTTGCTTAAGGCACTTTCAAAGGAAAGTGATTTTCTCTGAAAGGACAGCATTTAGAAAGTGAGGCAACACTCCATTCACTTCACACAGTGAATTGAAGTGCTGGAACAGACTGCTTCTCTTTCAGAGAAACGCATGTGAGTGTTTTATGAATGCTTGAAAGTAGTTTAAGGCACTTTCAAAGGAAAGTGATTTTCTCTGAAAGGACAGCATTTAGAAAGTGAGGAAACACTCCATTCACTTCGCACAGTGAATTGAAGTGTTGGAACAGACTGCTTCTCTTTCAGAGAAACGCATGTGAGTTTCTGGTGAATGCTTGTAAGTACCTTAAGGCACTTTCAAAGGAAAGTGATTTTCTCTGAAAGGACAGCATTTAGAAAGTGAAGCAACACTCCATTCACTTCGCAGAGTGAATTGAAGTATTGGAAAAGACTGCTTCTTTTTCAGAGAAACGCATGTGAGTTTCTGGTGAATGCTTGTAAGTAGCTTAAGGCACTTTCAAAGGAAAGTGATTTTCTCTGAAAGGACAGCATTTAGAAAGTGAAGCAACACTCCATTCACTTCGCACAGTGAATTGAAGTGTTGGAACAGACTGCTTCTCTTTCAGAGAAACGCATGTGAGTTTCTGTTGAATGCTTGTAAGTAGCTTAAGGCACTTTCAAAGGAAAGTGATTTTCTCTGAAAGGACAGCATTTAGAAAGTGAAGCAACACTCCATTCACTTCGTGCAGTGAATTGAAGTGTTGGAACAGAGTGCTTCTCTTTCATAGAAACGCCTTAGTGTTTCTTGTGAATGCTTGCAAGTTGCTTAAGGCACTTTCAAAGGAAAGTGATTTTCTCTGAAAGGACATAATTTAGAAAGTTAAGCACCACTCAATTCACTTCGCACAGTGAATTGAAGTGTTGGAACAGACTGCTTCTCTTTCAGAGAAACGCATGTGAGTTTCTGTTGAATGCTTGTAAGTAGCTTAAGGCACTTTCAAAGGAAAGTGATTTTCTCTGAAAGGACAGCATTTAGAAAGTGAAGCAACACTCCATTCACTTCGCACAGTGAATTGAAGTGTTGGAACAGACTGCTTCTCTTTCAGAGAAACGCATGTGAGTTTCTTCCTAATGCTTGCAAGTAGCTTAAGGCACTTTCAAGGGAAAGTGATTTTCTCTGAAAGGACAGCATTTAGAAAGTGAAGCAACACTCCATCCACTTCGCACAGTGAATTGAAGTGTTGGAACAGACTGCTTCTCTTTCATAGAAACGCATGTGAGTTTCTTGTGAATTCTTGCATGTTGCTTAAGGCCCTTTCAAAGGAAAGTGATTTTCTCTGAAAGGACAGCATTTAGAAAGTGAAGCAACACTCCATTCACTTCGCACAGTGAATTGAAGTGTGGGAACAGACTGCTTCTCTTTCAGAGAAACGCATGTGAGTTTCTGTTGAAT
>NW_028263311.1:0-103000 GCF_982192425.1 Myodes glareolus
GCACAGTGAATTGAAGTGTTGGAACAAACTGCTTCTCTTTCAGAGAAACGCATGTGAGTTTCTTGTGAATGCTTGCAAGTTGCTTAAGTCACTTTCAAAGGAAAGTGATTTTCTCTGAAAGGACAGAATTTAGAAAGTGAAGCAACACTCCATTTCCTTCGTGCAGTGAATTGAAGTGTTGGAACACACTGCTTGTCTTTCATAGAAAAGCATTAATGTTTCTTGTGAATGCTTGCAAGTAGCTTAAGGCACTTTCAAAGGAAAGTGATTTTCTCTGAAAGGACAGCATTTAGAAAGTGAAGCAACACTCCATTCACTTCGCACAGTGAATTGAAGTGTTCGAACAGAATGCTTCTCTTTCAGAGAAACGCATGTGAGTTTCTTCCTAATGCTTGCTAGTAGCTGAAACCACTTTCAAAGGAAAGTGATTTTCTCTGAAAGGACAGCATTTAGAAAGTGAAGCAACACTCCGTTCACTTCGCACAGTGAATTGAAGTGTTGGAACAGACTGGTTCTCTTTCAGAGAAACGCATGTGAGTTTCTTCCTAATGCTTGCAAGTAGCTTAAGGCACTTTCAAAGGAAAGTGATTTTCTCTGAAAGGACAGCATTTAGAAAGTGAAGCAACACTCCATTCACTTCCCACAGTGAATTGAAGTGTTGGAACAGAGTGCTTCTCTTTCAGAGAAACGCATGTGAGTTTCTGGTGAATGATTGTAAGTAGCTTAAGGCACTTTCAAACAAAGTGATTTTCTCTGAAAGGACAGCATTTAGACAGTGAAGCAACACTCCATTCACTTCGCACAGTGAATTGAAGTGTTGGAACAGACTGCTTCTCTTTCAGAGAAACGCATGTGAGTTTCTTCCTAATGCTTGCAAGTAGCTTAAGGCACTTTCAAAGGAAAGTGATTTTCTCTGAAAGGACAGCATTTAGAAAGTGAAGCAACACTCCATTCACTTCGTACAGTGAATTGAAGTGTTGGAACAGACTGCTTCTCTTTCTGAGAAACGCATGTGAGTTTCTTCCTAATGCTTGCAAGTAGCTTAAGGCACTTTCAAAGGAAAGTGATTTTCTCGGAAAGGACAGCATTTAGAAAGTGAAGCAACACTCCATTCACTTCGCAGAGTGAATTGAAGTATTGGAACAGACTGCTTCTCTTTCAGAGAAACACATGTGAGTTTCTGGTGAATGCTTGTAAGTAGCTTAAGGCACTTTCAAAGGAAAGTGATTTTCTCTGAAAGGACAGCATTTAGTAAGTGAAGCAACACTCCATTCACTTCGCACAGTGAATTGAAGTGTTGGAACAGACTGCTTCTCTTTCAGAGAAACGCATGTGAGTTTCTGGTGAATGCTTGCAAGAAGCTTAAGGCACTTTCAAAGGAAAGTGATTTTCTCTGAAAGGACAGTATTTAGAAAGTGAGGCAACACTCCATTCACTTTGCCCAGTGAATTGAAGTGTTGGAACAGACTGCTTCTCTTTCAGAGAAACGCATGTGAGTTTCTGGTGAATGCTTGTAAGTAGCTTAAGGCACTTTCAAACAAAGTGATTTTTTCTGAAAAGACAGCATTTAGAAAGTGAAGCAACACTCCATTCACTTCGCACAGTGAATTGAAGTATTGGAACAGACTGCTTCTCTTTCAGAGAAACACATGTGAGTTTCTGGTGAATGCTTGTAAGTAGCTTAAGGCACTTTCAAAGGAAAGTGATTTTCTCTGAAAGGACAGCATTTAGAAAGTGAAGCAACACTCCATTCACTTCGCACAGTGAATTGAAGTGTTGGAACATACTGCTTCTCTTTCAGAGAAACGCATGTGAGTTTCTTCCTAATGCTTGCAAGAAGCTTAAGGCACTTTCAAAGGAAAGTGATTTTCTCTGAAAGGACAGCATTTCGAAAGTGAGGCAACACTCCATTCACTTCGCACATTGAATTGAAGTGTTGGAACACACTGCTTGTCTTTCATAGAAACGCATTAGTGTTTCTTGTGAATGCTTGCAAGTAGCTTAAGGCACTTTCAAAGGAAAGTGATTTTCTCTGAAAGGACAGCATTTAGAAAGTGAAGAAACACTCCTTTCACTTCGAACAGTGAATTGAAGGGTTGGAACAGAATGCTTCTTTTTCAGAGAAACGCATGTGAGTTTCTTCCTAATGCTTGCAAGTAGCTTAAGGCACTTTCAAAGGAAAGTGATTTTCTCTGAAAGGACAGTATTTAGAAAGTGAGGCAACACTCCATTCACTTTGCCCAGTGAATTGAAGTGTTGGAACAGACTGCTTCTCTTTCAGAGAAACGCATGTGAGTTTCTGGTGAATGCTTGTAAGTAGCTTAAGGCACTTTCAAACAAAGTGATTTTCTCTGAAAAGACAGCATTTAGAAAGTGAAGCAACACTCCATTCACTTCGCACAGTGAATTGAAGTGTTGGAACAGACTGCTTCTCTTTCAGAGAAACGCATGTGAGTTTCTTCCTAATGCTTGCAATTAGCTTAAGGCACTTTCAAAAGAAAGTGATTTTCTCTGAAAGGACAGCATTTAGAAAGTGAAGCAACACTCCATTCACTTCCCACAGTGAATTGAAGTGTTGGAACAGAGTGCTTCTCTTTCAGAGAAAGGCATGTGAGTTTCTGGTGAATGCTTGTAAGTAGCTTAAGGCACTTTCAAACAAAGTGATTTTCTCTGAAAGGACAGCATTTAGACAGTGAAGCAACACTCCATTCACTTCGCACAGTGAATTGAAGTGTTGGAACAAACTGCTTCTCTTTCAGAGAAATGCATGTGAGTTTCTGTTGAATGCTTGTAAGTAGCTTAAGGCACTTTCAAAGGAAAGTGATTTTCTCTGAAAGGACAGCATTTAGAAAGTGAAGCAACACTCCATTCACTTCGCACAGTAAATTGAAGTGTTGGAACAGACTGCTTCTCTTTCTGAGAAACGCATGTGAGTTTCTTCCTAATGCTTGCAAGTAGCTTAAGGCACTTTCAAAGGAAAGTGATTTTCTCTGAAAGGACAGCATTTAGAAAGTGAAGCAACACTCCATTCACTTCGCAGAGTGAATTGAAGTATTGGAACAGACTGCTTCTCTTTCAGAGAAACACATGTGAGTTTCTGGTGAATGCTTGTAAGTAGCTTAAGGCACTTTCAAAGGAAAGTGATTTTCTCTGAAAGGACAGCATTTAGAAAGTGAAGCAACACTCCATTCACTTCGCACAGTGAATTGAAGTGTTGGAACAGACTGCTTCTCTTTCAGAGAAACGCATGTGAGTTTCTTCCTAATGCTTGCAAGAAGCTTAAGGCACTTTCAAAGGAAAGTGATTTTCTCTGAAAGGACAGCATTTCAAAAGTGAGGCAACACTCCATTCACTTCGCACATTGAATTGAAGTGTTGGAACAAACTGCTTCTCTTTCAGAGAAATGCATGGGAGTTTCTGTTGAATTCTTGTAAGTAGCTTAAGGCACATTCAAAGGAAAGTGATTTTCTCTGAAAGGACAGCATTTAGAAAGTGAAGCAACACTCCATTCACTTCACACAGTGAATTGAAGTGTTGGAACAGACTGCTTCTCTTTCAGAGAAACGCATGTGAGTTTCTTCCTAATGCTTGCAAGTAGCTTAAGGCACTTTCAAAGGAAAGTGATTTTCTCGGAAAGGACAGCATTTAGAAAGTGAAGCAACACTCCATTCACTTCGCACAGTGAATTGAAGTATTGGAACAGACTGCTTCTCTTTCAGAGAAACACATGTGAGTTTCTGGTGAATGCTTGTAAGTAGCTTAAGGCACTTTCAAAGGAAAGTGATTTTCTCTGAAAGGACAGCATTTAGAAAGTGAAGCAACACTCCATTCACTTCGCACAGTGAATTGAAGTGTTGGAACAGACTGCTTCTCTTTCAGAGAAACGCATGTGAGTTTCTTCCTAATGCTTGCAAGAAGCTTAAGGCACTTTCAAAGGAAAGTGATTTTCTCTGAAAGGACAGCATTTCGAAAGTGAGGCAACACTCCATTCACTTCGCACAGTGAATTGAAGTGTTGGAACAAACTGCTTCTCTTTCAGAGAAATGCATGTGAGTTTCTGTTGAATGCTTGTAAGTAGCTTAAGGCACTTTCAAAGGAAAGTGATTTTCTCTGAAAGGACAGCATTTAGAAAGTGAAGCAACACTCCATTCACTTCGCACAGTGAATTGAAGTGTTGGAACAGACTGCTTCTCTTTCTGAGAAACGCATGTGAGTTTCTTCCTAATGCTTGCAAGTAGCTTAAGGCACTTTCAAAGTAAAGTGATTTTCTCTGAAAGGACAGCATTTAGAAAGTGAAGCAACACTCCATTCACTTCGCAGAGTGAATTGAAGTATTGGAACAGACTGCTTCTCTTTCAGAGAAACACATGTGAGTTTCTGGTGAATGCTTGTAAGTAGCTTAAGGCACTTTCAAAGGAAAGTGATTTTCTCTGAAAGGACAGCATTTAGAAAGTGAAGCAACACTCCATTCACTTCGCACAGTGAATTGAAGTGTTGGAACAGACTGCTTCTCTTTCAGAGAAACGCATGTGAGTTTCTTCCTAATGCTTGCAAGAAGCTTAAGGCACTTTCAAAGGAAAGTGATTTTCTCTGAAAGGACAGCATTTCAAAAGTGAGGCAACACTCCATTCACTTCGCACATTGAATTGAAGTGTTGGAACAAACTGCTTCTCTTTCAGAGAAATGCATGGGAGTTTCTGTTGAATTCTTGTAAGTAGCTTAAGGCACATTCAAAGGAAAGTGATTTTCTCTGAAAGGACAGCATTTAGAAAGTGAAGCAACACTCCATTCACTTCACACAGTGAATTGAAGTGTTGGAACAGACTGCTTCTCTTTCAGAGAAACGCATGTGAGTTTCTTCCTAATGCTTGCAAGTAGCTTAAGGCACTTTCAAAGGAAAGTGATTTTCTCGGAAAGGACAGCATTTAGAAAGTGAAGCAACACTCCATTCACTTCGCAGAGTGAATTGAAGTATTGGAACAGACTGCTTCTCTTTCAGAGAAACACATGTGAGTTTCTGGTGAATGCTTGTAAGTAGCTTAAGGCACTTTCAAAGGAAAGTGATTTTCTCTGAAAGGACAGCATTTAGTAAGTGAAGCAACACTCCATTCACTTCGCACAGTGAATTGAAGTGTTGGAACAGACTGCTTCTCTTTCAGAGAAACGCATGTGAGTTTCTGGTGAATGCTTGCAAGAAGCTTAAGGCACTTTCAAAGGAAAGTGATTTTCTCTGAAAGGACAGCATTTAGAAAGTGAGGCAACACTCCATTCACTTCGCACAGTGAATTGAAGTGTTGGAACAAACTGCTTCTCTTTCAGAGAAATGCATGTGAGTTTCTGTTGAATGCTTGTAAGTAGCTTAAGGCACTTTCAAAGGAAAGTGATTTTCTCTGAAAGGACAGCATTTAGAAAGTGAAGCAACACTCCATTCACTTCGCACAGTGAATTGAAGTGTTGGAACAGACTGCTTCTCTTTCTGAGAAACGCATGTGAGTTTCTTCCTAATGCTTGCAAGTAGCTTAAGGCACTTTCAAAGGAAAGTGATTTTCTCTGAAAGGACAGCATTTAGAAAGTGAAGCAACACTCCATTCACTTCGCAGAGTGAATTGAAGTATTGGAACAGACTGCTTCTCTTTCAGAGAAACACATGTGAGTTTCTGGTGAATGCTTGTAAGTAGCTTAAGGCACTTTCAAAGGAAAGTGATTTTCTCTGAAAGGACAGCATTTAGAAAGTGAAGCAACACTCCATTCACTTCGCACAGTGAATTGAAGTGTTGGAACAGACTGCTTCTCTTTCAGAGAAACGCATGTGAGTTTCTTCCTAATGCTTGCAAGAAGCTTAAGGCACTTTCAAAGGAAAGTGATTTTCTCTGAAAGGACAGCATTTCAAAAGTGAGGCAACACTCCATTCACTTCGCACATTGAATTGAAGTGTTGGAACAAACTGCTTCTCTTTCAGAGAAATGCATGGGAGTTTCTGTTGAATTCTTGTAAGTAGCTTAAGGCACATTCAAAGGAAAGTGATTTTCTCTGAAAGGACAGCATTTAGAAAGTGAAGCAACACTCCATTCACTTCACACAGTGAATTGAAGTGTTGGAACAGACTGCTTCTCTTTCAGAGAAACGCATGTGAGTTTCTTCCTAATGCTTGCAAGTAGCTTAAGGCACTTTCAAAGGAAAGTGATTTTCTCGGAAAGGACAGCATTTAGAAAGTGAAGCAACACTCCATTCACTTCGCAGAGTGAATTGAAGTATTGGAACAGACTGCTTCTCTTTCAGAGAAACACATGTGAGTTTCTGGTGAATGCTTGTAAGTAGCTTAAGGCACTTTCAAAGGAAAGTGATTTTCTCTGAAAGGACAGCATTTAGTAAGTGAAGCAACACTCCATTCACTTCGCACAGTGAATTGAAGTGTTGGAACAGACTGCTTCTCTTTCAGAGAAACGCATGTGAGTTTCTGGTGAATGCTTGCAAGAAGCTTAAGGCACTTTCAAAGGAAAGTGATTTTCTCTGAAAGGACAGTATTTAGAAAGTGAGGCAACACTCCATTCACTTTGCCCAGTGAATTGAAGTGTTGGAACAGACTGCTTCTCTTTCAGAGAAACGCATGTGAGTTTCTGGTGAATGCTTGTAAGTAGCTTAAGGCACTTTCAAACAAAGTGATTTTCTCTGAAAAGACAGCATTTAGAAAGTGAAGCAACACTCCATTCACTTCGCACAGTGAATTGAAGTATTGGAACAGACTGCTTCTCTTTCAGAGAAACACATGTGAGTTTCTGGTGAATGCTTGTAAGTAGCTTAAGGCACTTTCAAAGGAAAGTGATTTTCTCTGAAAGGACAGCATTTAGAAAGTGAAGCAACACTCCATTCACTTCGCACAGTGAATTGAAGTGTTGGAACAGACTGCTTCTCTTTCAGAGAAACGCATGTGAGTTTCTTCCTAATGCTTGCAAGAAGCTTAAGGCACTTTCAAAGGAAAGTGATTTTCTCTGAAAGGACAGCATTTCGAAAGTGAGGCAACACTCCATTCACTTCGCACAGTGAATTGAAGTGTTGGAACAAACTGCTTCTCTTTCAGAGAAATGCATGTGAGTTTCTGTTGAATGCTTGTAAGTAGCTTAAGGCACTTTCAAAGGAAAGTGATTTTCTCTGAAAGGACAGCATTTAGAAAGTGAAGCAACACTCCATTCACTTCGCACAGTGAATTGAAGTGTTGGAACAGACTGCTTCTCTTTCTGAGAAACGCATGTGAGTTTCTTCCTAATGCTTGCAAGTAGCTTAAGGCACTTTCAAAGGAAAGTGATTTTCTCTGAAAGGACAGCATTTAGAAAGTGAAGCAACACTCCATTCACTTCGCAGAGTGAATTGAAGTATTGGAACAGACTGCTTCTCTTTCAGAGAAATACATGTGAGTTTCTGGTGAATGCTTGTAAGTAGCTTAAGGCACTTTCAAAGGAAAGTGATTTTCTCTGAAAGGACAGCATTTAGAAAGTGAAGCAACACTCCATTCACTTCGCACAGTGAATTGAAGTGTTGGAACAGACTGCTTCTCTTTCAGAGAAACGCATGTGAGTTTCTTCCTAATGCTTGCAAGAAGCTTAAGGCACTTTCAAAGGAAAGTGATTTTCTCTGAAAGGACAGCATTTCAAAAGTGAGGCAACACTCCATTCACTTCGCACATTGAATTGAAGTGTTGGAACAAACTGCTTCTCTTTCAGAGAAATGCATGGGAGTTTCTGTTGAATTCTTGTAAGTAGCTTAAGGCACATTCAAAGGAAAGTGATTTTCTCTGAAAGGACAGCATTTAGAAAGTGAAGCAACACTCCATTCACTTCACACAGTGAATTGAAGTGTTGGAACAGACTGCTTCTCTTTCAGAGAAACGCATGTGAGTTTCTTCCTAATGCTTGCAAGTAGCTTAAGGCACTTTCAAAGGAAAGTGATTTTCTCGGAAAGGACAGCATTTAGAAAGTGAAGCAACACTCCATTCACTTCGCAGAGTGAATTGAAGTATTGGAACAGACTGCTTCTCTTTCAGAGAAACACATGTGAGTTTCTGGTGAATGCTTGTAAGTAGCTTAAGGCACTTTCAAAGGAAAGTGATTTTCTCTGAAAGGACAGCATTTAGTAAGTGAAGCAACACTCCATTCACTTCGCACAGTGAATTGAAGGGTTGGAACAGACTGCTTCTCTTTCAGAGAAACGCATGTGAGTTTCTGGTGAATGCTTGCAAGAAGCTTAAGGCACTTTCAAAGGAAAGTGATTTTCTCTGAAAGGACAGTATTTAGAAAGTGAGGCAACACTCCATTCACTTTGCCCAGTGAATTGAAGTGTTGGAACAGACTGCTTCTCTTTCAGAGAAACGCATGTAAGTTTCTGGTGAATGCTTGTAAGTAGCTTAAGGCACTTTCAAACAAAGTGATTTTCTCTGAAAAGACAGCATTTAGAAAGTGAAGCAACACTCCATTCACTTCGCACAGTGAATTGAAGTATTGGAACAGACTGCTTCTCTTTCAGAGAAACACATGTGAGTTTCTGGTGAATGCTTGTAAGTAGCTTAAGGCACTTTCAAAGGAAAGTGATTTTCTCTGAAAGGACAGCATTTAGAAAGTGAAGCAACACTCCATTCACTTCGCACAGTGAATTGAAGTGTTGGAACAGACTGCTTCTCTTTCAGAGAAACGCATGTGAGTTTCTTCCTAATGCTTGCAAGAAGCTTAAGGCACTTTCAAAGGAAAGTGATTTTCTCTGAAAGGACAGCATTTCGAAAGTGAGGCAACACTCCATTCACTTCGCACATTGAATTGAAGTGTTGGAACACACTGCTTGTCTTTCATAGAAACGCATTAGTGTTTCTTGTGAATGCTTGTAAGTAGCTTAAGGCACTTTCAAAGGAAAGTCATTTTCTCTGAAAGGACAGCATTTAGAAAGTGAAGCAACACTCCATTCACTTCGCACAGTGAATTGAAGTGTTGGAACAGACTGCTTCTCTTTCAGAGAAACGCATGTGAGTTTCTTCCTAATGCTTGCAAGAAGCTTAAGGCACTTTCAAAGGAAAGTGATTTTCTCTGAAAGGACAGCATTTCAAAAGTGAGGCAACACTCCATTCACTTCGCACATTGAATTGAAGTGTTGGAACAAACTGCTTCTCTTTCAGAGAAATGCATGGGAGTTTCTGTTGAATTCTTGTAAGTAGCTTAAGGCACATTCAAAGGAAAGTGATTTTCTCTGAAAGGACAGCATTTAGAAAGTGAAGCAACACTCCATTCACTTCACACAGTGAATTGAAGTGTTGGAACAGACTGCTTCTCTTTCAGAGAAACGCATGTGAGTTTCTTCCTAATGCTTGCAAGTAGCTTAAGGCACTTTCAAAGGAAAGTGATTTTCTCTGAAAGGACAGCATTTAGAAAGTGAAGCAACACTCCATTCACTTCGCACAGTGAATTGAAGGGTTGGAACAGAATGCTTCTCTTTCTGAGAAACGCATGTGAGTTTCTTCTTAATGCTTGCAAGTAGCTGAAGGCACTTTCAAAGGAAAGTGATTTTCTCTGAAAGGACAGTATTTAGAAAGTGAGGCAACACTCCATTCACTTTGCCCAGTGAATTGAAGTGTTGGAACAGATTGCTTCTCTTTCAAAGAAACACATGTTAGTTTCTGGTGAATGCTTGTAAGTAGCTTAAGGCAATTTCAAAGGAACGTGATTTTCACTGAAAGGACAGCATTTAGAAAGTGAAGCAACACTCCATTCACTTCGCACAGTGAATTGAAGTGTTAGAAGAGATGGCTTCTCTTTCAGAGAAATGCATGTGAATTTCTTGTGAATGCTTGAAAGTTGCTTAAGGCACTTTCAAACAAAAGTGATTTTCTCTGAAAGGACAGGATTTAGAAAGTGAAGCAACACTCCATTCACTTCGCACAGTGAATTGAAGTGTTGGAACAGACTGCTTCTATTTCAGAGAAACGCATGTGTGTTTCCTGTGAATGCTTGAAAGTAGCTTAAGGCACTTTCAAAGGAAAGTGATTTTCTCTGAAAGGAGAGCATTTAGAAAGTGAAGTAACATTCCATTCACTTCGCACAGTGAATTGAAGTGTTGGAACAGACTGCTTCTCTTTCAGAGAAATGCATATGAGTGTCTGTTGAATGCTTGTAAGTAGCTCAAGGCTCTTTCAAAGGAAAGTGATTTTCTCTGAAAGGACAGCATTTAGAAAGTGAAGCAACACTCCATTCACTTCGCACAGTGAATTGAAGTGTTGGAACAGACTGCTTCTCTTTCAGAGAAATGCATGTGAGTTTCTGTTGAATGCTTGTAAGTAGCTCAAGGCACTTTCAAACAAAAGTGATTTTCTCTGAAAGGACAGGATTTAGAAAGTGAAGCACCACTCCATTCACTTCGCACAGTGAATTGAAGTGTTGGAACAGACTGCTTCTATTTCAGAGAAACGCATGTGTGCTTCCTGTGAATGCTTGAAAGTAGCTTAAAGCACTTTCAAAGGAAAGTGATTTTCTCTGAAAGAACAGCATTTAGAAAGTGAAGCAATACTCCATTCACTTCGCACAGAGTTGAAGTGTTGGAACAGATAGCTTCTCTTTCAGAGAAATGCATGTGAGTTTCTGTTGAATGCTTGTAAGTAGCTTAAGGCACTTTCAAAGGAAAGTGATTTTCTCTGAAAGGACAGCATTTAGAAAGTGAAGCAACACTCCATTCCCTTCGTGCAGTGAATTGAAGTGTTGGAACAGACTGCTTTTCTTTCATAGAAACGCATTAGTATTTCTTGTGAATGCTTGCAAGGAGCTTAAGGCACTGTCAAAGGAAAGTGATTTTCTCTGAAAGGACATCATTTAGAGAGTGAAGCAACACTCCATTCACTTCGCACAGTGAATTGAAGTGTTGGAACAGAGTGCTTCTCTTTCAGAGAAACGCATGTGAGTTTCTTCCTAATGCTTGCAATTTGCTTAAGGCACTTTCAAAGGAAAGTGATTTTCTCTGAAAGGACAGCATTTCGAAAGTGAGGCAACACTCCATTCACTTCGCACAGTAAATTGAAGTGTTGGAACAGATTGCTTCTCTTTCAGAGAAACACATGTTAGTTTCTGGTGAATGCTTGTAAGTAGCTTAAGGCAATTTCAAAGGAACGTGATTTTCACTGAAAGGACAGCAATTAGAAAGTGAAGCAACACTCCATTCACTTCGAACAGTGAATTGAAGTGTTGGAAGAGATGGCTTCTCTTTCAGAGAAATGCATGTGAATTTCTTGTGAATGCTTGAAAGTTGCTTAAGGCACTTTCAAACAAAAGTGATTTTCTCTGAAAGGACAGGATTTAGAAAGTGAAGCAACACTCCATTCACTTCGCACAGTGAATTGAAGTGTTGGAACAGACTGCTTCTATTTCAGAGAAACGCATGCGTGTTTCCTGTGAATGCTTGAAAGTAGCTTAAGGCACTTTCAAAGGAAAGTGATTTTCCCTGAAAGGAGAGCATTTAGAAAGTGAAGTAACATTCCATTCACTTCGCACAGTGAATTGAAGTGTTGGAACAGACTGCTTCTCTTTCAGAGAAATGCATATGAGTGTCTGTTGAATGCTTGTAAGTAGCTCAAGGCTCTTTCAAAGGAAAGTGATTTTCTCTGAAAGGACAGCATTTAGAAAGTGAAGTAACATTCCATTCACTTCGCACAGTGAATTGAAGTGTTGGAACAGACTGCTTCTCTTTCAGAGAAATGCATGTGAGTTTCTGTTGAATGCTTGTAAGTAGCTCAAGGCTCTTTCAAAGGAAAGTGATTTTCCTGAAAGTACAGCATTTAGAAAGTAAAGCAACACTCCATTCCCTTCGCGCAATGAATTGAAGTGTTGGAACAGACTGCTTCTCTTTCAGAGAAACGCATTAGTGTTTCTTGTGAATGCTTGCAAGTAGCTTAAGGCACTTTCAAAGGAAAGTGGTTTTCTCTGAAAGGACAGCATTTAGAAAGTGAAGCAACACTCCATTCACTTCGCACAGTGAATTGAAGTGTTGGAACAGACTGGTTCTCTTTCAGAGAAACGCATGTGAGTTTCTTCCTAATGCTTGCAAGTAGCTTAAGGCACTTTCAAAGGAAAGTGATTTTCTCTGAAAGGACAGCATTTAGAAAATGAAGCAACACTCCATTCACTTCCCACAGTGAATTGAAGTGTTGGAACAGAGTGCTTCTCTTTCAGAGAAACGCATGTGAGTTTCTGGTGAATGCTTGTAAGTAGCTTAAGGCACTTTCAAACAAAGTGATTTTCTCTGAAAGGACAGCATTTAGACAGTGAAGCAACACTCCATTCACTTCGCAGAGTGAATTGAAGTGTTGGAACAAACTGCTTCTCTTTCAGAGAAATGCATGTGAGTTTCTGTTGAATGCTTGTAAGTAGCTTAAGGCACTTTCAAAGGAAAGTGATTTTCTCTGAAAGGACAGCATTTAGAAAGTGAAGCAACACTCCATTCACTTCGCACAGTGAATTGAAGTGTTGGAACAGACTGCTTCTCTTTCTGAGAAACGCATGTGAGTTTCTTCCTAATGCTTGCAAGTAGCTTAAGGCACTTTCAAATGAAAGTGATTTTCTCTGAAAGGACAGCATTTAGAAAGTGAAGCAACACTCCATTCACTTCGCAGAGTGAATTGAAGTATTGGAACAGACTGCTACTCTTTCAGAGAAACACATGTGAGTTTCTGGTGAATGCTTGTAAGTAGCTTAGGGCACTTTCAAAGGAAAGTGATTTTCTCTGAAAGGACAGCATTTAGAAAGTGAAGCAACACTCCATTCACTTCGCACAGTGAATTGAAGTGTTGGAACAGACTGCTTCTCTTTCAGAGAAATGCATGTGAGTTTCTTCCTAATGCTTGCAAGAAGCATAAGGCACTTTCAAAGGAAAGTGATTTTCTCTGAAAGGACAGCATTTCGAAAGTGAGGCAACACTCCATTCACTTCGCACATTGAATTGAAGTGTGGGAACACACTGCTTGTCTTTCATAGAAACGCATTAGTGTTTCTTGTGAATGCTTCCAAGTAGCTTAAGGCACTTTCAAAGGAAAGTGATTTTCTCTGAAAGGACAGCATTTAGAAAGTGAAGCAACACTCCATTCACTTCGCACAGTGAATTGAAGTATTGGAACAGACTGCTTCTCTTTCAGAGAAACACATGTGAGTTTCTGGTGAATGCTTGTAAGTAGCTTAAGGCACTTTCAAAGGAAAGTGATTTTCTCTGAAAGGACAGCATTTAGAAAGTGAAGCAACACTCCATTCACTTCGCACAGTGAATTGAAGTGTTGGAACAGACTGCTTCTCTTTCAGAGAAACGCATGTGAGTTTCTTCCTAATGCTTGCAAGAAGCTTAAGGCACTTTCAAAGGAAAGTGATTTTCTCTGAAAGGACAGCATTTCAAAAGTGAGGCAACACTCCATTCACTTCGCACATTGAATTGAAGTGTTGGAACAAACTGCTTCTCTTTCAGAGAAATGCATGGGAGTTTCTGTTGAATTCTTGTAAGTAGCTTAAGGCACATTCAAAGGAAAGTGATTTTCTCTGAAAGGACAGCATTTAGAAAGTGAAGCAACACTCCATTCACTTCACACAGTGAATTGAAGTGTTGGAACAGACTGCTTCTCTTTCAGAGAAACGCATGTGAGTTTCTTCCTAATGCTTGCAAGTAGCTTAAGGCACTTTCAAAGGAAAGTGATTTTCTCTGAAAGGACAGCATTTAGAAAGTGAAGCAACACTCCATTCACTTCGCACAGTGAATTGAAGGGTTGGAACAGAATGCTTCTCTTTCTGAGAAACGCATGTGAGTTTCTTCCTAATGCTTGCAAGTAGCTGAAGGCACTTTCAAAAGAAAGTGATTTTCTCTGAAAGGACAGTATTTAGAAAGTGAGGCAACACTCCATTCACTTTGCCCAGTGAATTGAAGTGTTGGAACAGATTGCTTCTCTTTCAAAGAAACACATGTTAGTTTCTGGTGAATGCTTGTAAGTAGCTTAAGGCAATTTCAAAGTAACGTGATTTTCACTGAAAGGACAGCATTTAGAAATTGAAGCAACACTCCATTCACTTCGCACAGTGAATTGAAGTGTTAGAAGAGATGGCTTCTCTTTCAGAGAAATGCATGTGAATTTCTTGTGAATGCTTGAAAGTTGCTTAAGGCACTTTCAAACAAAAGTGATTTTCTCTGAAAGGACAGGATTTAGAAAGTGAAGCAACACTCCATTCACTTCGCACAGTGAATTGAAGTGTTGGAACAGACTGCTTCTATTTCAGAGAAACGCATGTGTGTTTCCTGTGAATGCTTGAAAGTAGCTTAAGGCACTTTCAAAGGAAAGTGATTTTCTCTGAAAGGAGAGCATTTAGAAAGTGAAGTAACATTCCATTCACTTCGCACAGTGAATTGAAGTGTTGGAACAGACTGCTTCTCTTTCAGAGAAATGCATATGAGTGTCTGTTGAATGCTTGTAAGTAGCTCAAGGCTCTTTCAAAGGAAAGTGATTTTCTCTGAAAGGACAGCATTTAGAAAGTGAAGCAACACTCCATTCACTTCGCACAGTGAATTGAAGTGTTGGAACAGACTGCTTCTCTTTCAGAGAAATGCATGTGAGTTTCTGTTGAATGCTTGTAAGTAGCTCAAAGCACTTTCAAACAAAAGTGATTTTCTCTGAAAGGACAGGATTTAGAAAGTGAAGCACCACTCCATTCACTTCGCACAGTGAATTGAAGTGTTGGAACAGACTGCTTCTATTTCAGAGAAACGCATGTGTGCTTCCTGTGAATGCTTGAAAGTAGCTTAAAGCACTTTCAAAGGAAAGTGATTTTCTCTGAAAGAACAGCATTTAGAAAGTGAAGCAACACTCCATTCACTTCGCACAGAGTTGAAGTGTTGGAACAGATTGCTTCTCTTTCAGAGAAATGCATGTGAGTTTCTGTTGAATGCTTGTAAGTAGCTTAAGGCACTTTCAAAGGAAAGTGATTTTCTCTGAAAGGACAGCATTTAGAAAGTGAAGCAACACTCCATTCCCTTCGTGCAGTGAATTGAAGTGTTGGAACAGACTGCTTTTCTTTCATAGAAACGCATTAGTATTTCTTGTGAATGCTTGCAAGGAGCTTAAGGCACTTTCAAAGGAAAGTGATTTTCTCTGAAAGGACATGATTTAGAGAGTGAAGCAACACTCCATTCACTTCGCACAGTGAATTGAAGTGTTGGAACAGAGTGCTTCTCTTTCAGAGAAACGCATGTGAGTTTCTTCCTAATGCTTGCAATTTGCTTAAGGCACTTTCAAAGGAAAGTGATTTTCTCTGAAAGGACAGCATTTCGAAAGTGAGGCAACACTCCATTCACTTCGCACAGTAAATTGAAGTGTTGGAACAGATTGCTTCTCTTTCAGAGAAACACATGTTAGTTTCTGGTGAATGCTTGTAAGTAGCTTAAGGCAATTTCAAAGGAACGTGATTTTCACTGAAAGGACAGCAATTAGAAAGTGAAGCAACACTCCATTCACTTCGCACAGTGAATTGAAGTGTTGGAAGAGATGGCTTCTCTTTCAGAGAAATGCATGTGAATTTCTTGTGAATGCTTGAAAGTTGCTTAAGGCACTTTCAAACAAAAGTGATTTTCTCTGAAAGGACAGGATTTAGAAAGTGAAGCAACACTCCATTCACTTCGCACAGTGAATTGAAGTGTTGGAACAGACTGCTTCTATTTCAGAGAAACGCATGCGTGTTTCCTGTGAATGCTTGAAAGTAGCTTAAGGCACTTTCAAAGGAAAGTGATTTTCTCTGAAAGGAGAGCATTTAGAAAGTGAAGTAACATTCCATTCACTTCGCACAGTGAATTGAAGTGTTGGAACAGACTGCTTCTCTTTCAGAGAAATGCATATGAGTGTCTGTTGAATGCTTGTAAGTAGCTCAAGGCTCTTTCAAAGGAAAGTGATTTTCTCTGAAAGGACAGCATTTAGAAAGTGAAGTAACATTCCATTCACTTCGCACAGTGAATTGAAGTGTTGGAACAGACTGCTTCTCTTTCAGAGAAATGCATGTGAGTTTCTGTTGAATGCTTGTAAGTAGCTCAAGGCTCTTTCAAAGGAAAGTGATTTTCCTGAAAGGACAGCATTTAGAAAGTAAAGCAACACTCCATTCCCTTCGCGCAATGAATTGAAGTGTTGGAACAGACTGCTTCTCTTTCAGAGAAACGCATTAGTGTTTCTTGTGAATGCTTGCAAGTAGCTTAAGGCACTTTCAAAGGAAAGTGATTTTCTCTGAAAGGACAGCATTTAGAAAGTGAAGCAACACTCCATTCACTTCGCACAGTGAATTGAAGTGTTGGAACAGACTGGTTCTCTTTCAGAGAAACGCATGTGAGTTTCTTCCTAATGCTTGCAAGTAGCTTAAGGCACTTTCAAAGGAAAGTGATTTTCTCTGAAAGGACAGCATTTAGAAAATGAAGCAACACTCCATTCACTTCCCACAGTGAATTGAAGTGTTGGAACAGAGTGCTTCTCTTTCAGAGAAACGCATGTGAGTTTCTGGTGAATGCTTGTAAGTAGCTTAAGGCACTTTCAAACAAAGTGATTTTCTCTGAAAGGACAGCATTTAGACAGTGAAGCAACACTCCATTCACTTCGCAGAGTGAATTGAAGTGTTGGAACAAACTGCTTCTCTTTCAGAGAAATGCATGTGAGTTTCTGTTGAATGCTTGTAAGTAGCTTAAGGCACTTTCAAAGGAAAGTGATTTTCTCTGAAAGGACAGCATTTAGAAAGTGAAGCAACACTCCATTCACTTCGCACAGTGAATTGAAGTGTTGGAACAGACTGCTTCTCTTTCTGAGAAACGCATGTGAGTTTCTTCCTAATGCTTGCAAGTAGCTTAAGGCACTTTCAAAGGAAAGTGATTTTCTCTGAAAGGACAGCATTTAGAAAGTGAAGCAACACTCCATTCACTTCGCAGAGTGAATTGAAGTATTGGAACAGACTGCTACTCTTTCAGAGAAACACATGTGAGTTTCTGGTGAATGCTTGTAAGTAGCTTAGGGCACTTTCAAAGGAAAGTGATTTTCTCTGAAAGGACAGCATTTAGAAAGTGAAGCAACACTCCATTCACTTCGCACAGTGAATTGAAGTGTTGGAACAGACTGCTTCTCTTTCAGAGAAATGCATGTGAGTTTCTTCCTAATGCTTGCAAGAAGCATAAGGCACTTTCAAAGGAAAGTGATTTTCTCTGAAAGGACAGCATTTCGAAAGTGAGGCAACACTCCATTCACTTCGCACATTGAATTGAAGTGTGGGAACACACTGCTTGTCTTTCATAGAAACGCATTAGTGTTTCTTGTGAATGCTTCCAAGTAGCTTAAGGCACTTTCAAAGGAAAGTGATTTTCTCTGAAAGGACAGCATTTAGAAAGTGAAGCAACACTCCATTCACTTCGCACAGTGAATTGAAGTATTGGAACAGACTGCTTCTCTTTCAGAGAAACACATGTGAGTTTCTGGTGAATGCTTGTAAGTAGCTTAAGGCACTTTCAAAGGAAAGTGATTTTCTCTGAAAGGACAGCATTTAGAAAGTGAAGCAACACTCCATTCACTTCGCACAGTGAATTGAAGTGTTGGAACAGACTGCTTCTCTTTCAGAGAAACGCATGTGAGTTTCTTCCTAATGCTTGCAAGAAGCTTAAGGCACTTTCAAAGGAAAGTGATTTTCTCTGAAAGGACAGCATTTCAAAAGTGAGGCAACACTCCATTCACTTCGCACATTGAATTGAAGTGTTGGAACAAACTGCTTCTCTTTCAGAGAAATGCATGGGAGTTTCTGTTGAATTCTTGTAAGTAGCTTAAGGCACATTCAAAGGAAAGTGATTTTCTCTGAAAGGACAGCATTTAGAAAGTGAAGCAACACTCCATTCACTTCACACAGTGAATTGAAGTGTTGGAACAGACTGCTTCTCTTTCAGAGAAACGCATGTGAGTTTCTTCCTAATGCTTGCAAGTAGCTTAAGGCACTTTCAAAGGAAAGTGATTTTCTCTGAAAGGACAGCATTTAGAAAGTGAAGCAACACTCCATTCACTTCGCACAGTGAATTGAAGGGTTGGAACAGAATGCTTCTCTTTCTGAGAAACGCATGTGAGTTTCTTCCTAATGCTTGCAAGTAGCTGAAGGCACTTTCAAAAGAAAGTGATTTTCTCTGAAAGGACAGTATTTAGAAAGTGAGGCAACACTCCATTCACTTTGCCCAGTGAATTGAAGTGTTGGAACAGATTGCTTCTCTTTCAAAGAAACACATGTTAGTTTCTGGTGAATGCTTGTAAGTAGCTTAAGGCAATTTCAAAGTAACGTGATTTTCACTGAAAGGACAGCATTTAGAAATTGAAGCAACACTCCATTCACTTCGCACAGTGAATTGAAGTGTTAGAAGAGATGGCTTCTCTTTCAGAGAAATGCATGTGAATTTCTTGTGAATGCTTGAAAGTTGCTTAAGGCACTTTCAAACAAAAGTGATTTTCTCTGAAAGGACAGGATTTAGAAAGTGAAGCAACACTCCATTCACTTCGCACAGTGAATTGAAGTGTTGGAACAGACTGCTTCTATTTCAGAGAAACGCATGTGTGTTTCCTGTGAATGCTTGAAAGTAGCTTAAGGCACTTTCAAAGGAAAGTGATTTTCTCTGAAAGGAGAGCATTTAGAAAGTGAAGTAACATTCCATTCACTTCGCACAGTGAATTGAAGTGTTGGAACAGACTGCTTCTCTTTCAGAGAAATGCATATGAGTGTCTGTTGAATGCTTGTAAGTAGCTCAAGGCTCTTTCAAAGGAAAGTGATTTTCTCTGAAAGGACAGCATTTAGAAAGTGAAGCAACACTCCATTCACTTCGCACAGTGAATTGAAGTGTTGGAACAGACTGCTTCTCTTTCAGAGAAATGCATGTGAGTTTCTGTTGAATGCTTGTAAGTAGCTCAAAGCACTTTCAAACAAAAGTGATTTTCTCTGAAAGGACAGGATTTAGAAAGTGAAGCACCACTCCATTCACTTCGCACAGTGAATTGAAGTGTTGGAACAGACTGTTTCTATTTCAGAGAAACGCATGTGTGCTTCCTGTGAATGCTTGAAAGTAGCTTAAAGCACTTTCAAAGGAAAGTGATTTTCTCTGAAAGAACAGCATTTAGAAAGTGAAGCAACACTCCATTCACTTCGCACAGAGTTGAAGTGTTGGAACAGATTGCTTCTCTTTCAGAGAAATGCATGTGAGTTTCTGTTGAATGCTTGTAAGTAGCTTAAGGCACTTTCAAAGGAAAGTGATTTTCTCTGAAAGGACAGCATTTAGAAAGTGAAGCAACACTCCATTCCCTTCGTGCAGTGAATTGAAGTGTTGGAACAGACTGCTTTTCTTTCATAGAAACGCATTAGTATTTCTTGTGAATGCTTGCAAGGAGCTTAAGGCACTTTCAAAGGAAAGTGATTTTCTCTGAAAGGACATGATTTAGAGAGTGAAGCAACACTCCATTCACTTCGCACAGTGAATTGAAGTGTTGGAACAGAGTGCTTCTCTTTCAGAGAAACGCATGTGAGTTTCTTCCTAATGCTTGCAATTTGCTTAAGGCACTTTCAAAGGAAAGTGATTTTCTCTGAAAGGACAGCATTTCGAAAGTGAGGCAACACTCCATTCACTTCGCACAGTAAATTGAAGTGTTGGAACAGATTGCTTCTCTTTCAGAGAAACACATGTTAGTTTCTGGTGAATGCTTGTAAGTAGCTTAAGGCAATTTCAAAGGAACGTGATTTTCACTGAAAGGACAGCAATTAGAAAGTGAAGCAACACTCCATTCACTTCGCACAGTGAATTGAAGTGTTGGAAGAGATGGCTTCTCTTTCAGAGAAATGCATGTGAATTTCTTGTGAATGCTTGAAAGTTGCTTAAGGCACTTTCAAACAAAAGTGATTTTCTCTGAAAGGACAGGATTTAGAAAGTGAAGCAACACTCCATTCACTTCGCACAGTGAATTGAAGTGTTGGAACAGACTGCTTCTATTTCAGAGAAACGCATGCGTGTTTCCTGTGAATGCTTGAAAGTAGCTTAAGGCACTTTCAAAGGAAAGTGATTTTCTCTGAAAGGAGAGCATTTAGAAAGTGAAGTAACATTCCATTCACTTCGCACAGTGAATTGAAGTGTTGGAACAGACTGCTTCTCTTTCAGAGAAATGCATATGAGTGTCTGTTGAATGCTTGTAAGTAGCTCAAGGCTCTTTCAAAGGAAAGTGATTTTCTCTGAAAGGACAGCATTTAGAAAGTGAAGTAACATTCCATTCACTTCGCACAGTGAATTGAAGTGTTGGAACAGACTGCTTCTCTTTCAGAGAAATGCATGTGAGTTTCTGTTGAATGCTTGTAAGTAGCTCAAGGCTCTTTCAAAGGAAAGTGATTTTCCTGAAAGGACAGCATTTAGAAAGTAAAGCAACACTCCATTCCCTTCGCGCAATGAATTGAAGTGTTGGAACAGACTGCTTCTCTTTCAGAGAAACGCATTAGTGTTTCTTGTGAATGCTTGCAAGTAGCTTAAGGCACTTTCAAAGGAAAGTGATTTTCTCTGAAAGGACAGCATTTAGAAAGTGAAGCAACACTCCATTCACTTCGCACAGTGAATTGAAGTGTTGGAACAGACTGGTTCTCTTTCAGAGTAACGCATGTGAGTTTCTTCCTAATGCTTGCAAGTAGCTTAAGGCACTTTCAAAGGAAAGTGATTTTCTCTGAAAGGACAGCATTTAGAAAATGAAGCAACACTCCATTCACTTCCCACAGTGAATTGAAGTGTTGGAACAGAGTGCTTCTCTTTCAGAGAAACGCATGTGAGTTTCTGGTGAATGCTTGTAAGTAGCTTAAGGCACTTTCAAACAAAGTGATTTTCTCTGAAAGGACAGCATTTAGACAGTGAAGCAACACTCCATTCACTTCGCAGAGTGAATTGAAGTGTTGGAACAAACTGCTTCTCTTTCAGAGAAATGCATGTGAGTTTCTGTTGAATGCTTGTAAGTAGCTTAAGGCACTTTCAAAGGAAAGTGATTTTCTCTGAAAGGACAGCATTTAGAAAGTGAAGCAACACTCCATTCACTTCGCACAGTGAATTGAAGTGTTGGAACAGACTGCTTCTCTTTCTGAGAAACGCATGTGAGTTTCTTCCTAATGCTTGCAAGTAGCTTAAGGCACTTTCAAAGGAAAGTGATTTTCTCTGAAAGGACAGCATTTAGAAAGTGAAGCAACACTCCATTCACTTCGCAGAGTGAATTGAAGTATTGGAACAGACTGCTACTCTTTCAGAGAAACACATGTGAGTTTCTGGTGAATGCTTGTAAGTAGCTTAGGGCACTTTCAAAGGAAAGTGATTTTCTCTGAAAGGACAGCATTTAGAAAGTGAAGCAACACTCCATTCACTTCGCACAGTGAATTGAAGTGTTGGAACAGACTGCTTCTCTTTCAGAGAAATGCATGTGAGTTTCTTCCTAATGCTTGCAAGAAGCATAAGGCACTTTCAAAGGAAAGTGATTTTCTCTGAAAGGACAGCATTTCGAAAGTGAGGCAACACTCCATTCACTTCGCACATTGAATTGAAGTGTTGGAACACACTGCTTGTCTTTCATAGAAACGCATTAGTGTTTCTTGTGAATGCTTCCAAGTAGCTTAAGGCACTTTCAAAGGAAAGTGATTTTCTCTGAAAGGACAGCATTTAGAAAGTGAAGCAACACTCCATTCACTTCGCACAGTGAATTGAAGGGTTGGAACAGAATGCTTCTCTTTCAGAGAAACGCATGTCAGTTTCTTCCTAATGCTTGCAAGTAGCTGAAGGCACTTTCAAAGAAAGTGATTTTCTCTGAAAGGACAGTATTTAGAAAGTGAGGCAACACTCCATTCACGTTGCCCAGTGAATTGAAGTGTTGGAACAGATTGCTTCTCTTTCAGAGAAATACATGTGAGTTTCTGGTGAATGCTTGTAAGTAGCTTAAGGCAATTTCAAAGGAACGTGATTTTCTCTGAAAGGACAGCATTTAGAAAATGAAGCAACACTCCATTCACTTCGCACAGTGAATTGAAGTGTTGGAAGAGAAGGCATTTCTTTCAGAGAAATGCATGTGATTTTCTTGTGAATGCTTGAAAGTTGCTTAAGGCACTTTCAAACAAAAGTGATTTTCTCAGAAAGGACAGGATTTAGAAAGTGAAGCACCACTCATTCACTTCGCACAGTGACTTGAAGTGTTGGAACAGACTGCTTCTATTTCAGAGAAACGCATGTGTGCTTCCTGTGAATGCTTGAAAGTAGCTTAAAGCACTTTCAAAGGAAAGTGATTTTCTCTGAAAGGACATCATTTAGAAAGTGATGCAACACTCCATTCACTTCGCACAGAGTTGAAGTGTTGGAACAGATTGCTTCTCTTTCAGAGAAATGCATGTGAGTTTCTGTTGAATGCTTGTAAGTAGCTTAAGGCACTTTCAAAGGAAAGTGATTTTCTCAGAAAGGACAGCATTTAGAAAGTGAAGCAACACTCCATTCCCTTCGTGCAGTGAATTGAAGTGTTGGAACAGACTGCTTGTCTTTCATAGAAACGCATTAGTATTTCTTGTGAATGCTTGCAAGGAGCTTAAGGCACTTTCAAATGAAAGTGATTTTCTCTGAAAGGACAGCATTTAGAAAGTGAAGCAACACTCCATTCACTTCACACAGTGAATTGAAGTGTTGGAACAGAATGCTTCTCTTTCAGAGAAACGCATGTGAGTTTCTTCCTAATGCTTGCAAGAAGCTTAAGGCACTTTCAAAGGAAAGTGATTTTCTCTGAAAGGACAGCATTTCGAAAGTGAGGCAACACTCCATTCACTTCGCACAGTGAATTGAAGTGTTGGAACAGATTGCTTCTCTTTCAGAGAAACACATGTTAGTTTCTGGTGAATGCTTGTAAGTAGCTTAAGGCAATTTCAAAGGAACGTGATTTTCACTGAAAGGACAGCATTTAGAAAGTGAAGCAACACTCCATTCACTTCGCACAGTGAATTGAAGTGTTGGAAGAGATGGCTTCTCTTTCAGAGAAATGCATGTGAATTTCTTGTGAATGCTTGAAAGTTGCTTAAGGAACTTTCAAACAAAAGTGATTTTCTCTGAAGGGACAGGATTTAGAAAGTGAAGCAACACTCCATTCACTTCGCACAGTGAATTGAAGTGTTGGAACAGACTGCTTCTATTTCAGAGAAACGCATGTGTGTTTCCTGTGAATGCTTGAAAGTAGCTTAAGGCACTTTCAAAGGAAAGTGATTTTCTCTGAAAGGAGAGCATTTAGAAAGTGAAGTAACATTCCATTCACTTCGCACAGTGAATTGAAGTGTTGGAACAGACTGCTTCTCTTTCAGAGAAATGCATATGAGTGTCTGTTGAATGCTTGTAAGTAGCTCAAGGCTCTTTCAAAGGAAAGTGATTTTCTCTGAAAGGACAGCATTTAGAAAGTGAAGTAACATTCCATTCACTTCGCACAGTGAATTGAAGTGTTGGAACAGACTGCTTCTCTTTCAGAGAAATGCATGTGAGTTTCTGTTGAATGCTTGTAAGTAGCTCAAGGCTCTCTCAAAGGAAAGTGATTTTCTCTGAAAGGACAGCATTTAGAAAGTAAAGCAACACTCCATTCCCTTCGCGCAATGAATTGAAGTGTTGGAACAGACTGCTTCTCTTTCAGAGAAACGCATTAGTGTTTCTTGTGAATGCTTGCAAGTACCTTAAGGCACTTTCAAAGGAAAGTGATTTTCTCTGAAAGGACATCATTTAGAAAGTGAAGCAACACTCCATTCACTTCGCACAGTGAATTGAAGTGTTGGAACAGACTGCTTCTCTTTCAGAGAAACGCATGTGAGTTTCTTCCTAATGCTTGCAAGTAGCTTAAGGCACTTTCAAAGGAAAGTGATTTTCTCTGAAAGGACAGCATTTAGAAAGTGAAGCAACACTCCATTCACTTCCCACAGTGAATTGAAGTGTTGGAACAGAGTGCTTCTCTTTCAGAGAAACGCATGTGAGTTTCTGGTGAATGCTTGTAAGTAGCTTAAGGCACTTTCAAACAAAGTGATTTTCTCTGAAAGGACAGCATTTAGACAGTGAAGCAACACTCCATTCACTTCGCACAGTGAATTGAAGTGTTGGAACAAACTGCTTCTCTTTCAGAGAAATGCATGTGAGTTTCTGTTGAATGCTTGTAAGTAGCTTAAGGCACTTTCAAAGGAAAGTGATTTTCTCTGAAAGGACAGCATTTAGAAAGTGAGGCAACACTCCATTCATTTTGCACAGTGAATTGAAGTGTTGGAACAGATTGCTTCTCTTTAAGAGAAACACATGTGAGTTTCTGGTGAATGCTTGTAAGTAGCTTAAGGCATTTTCAAAGGAACATGATTTTCTCGGAAAGGACAGCATTTAGAAAGTGAAGCAACACTCCATTCACTTCGCACAGTGAATTGAA
The DNA here is from genome assembly GCF_982192425.1 of Myodes glareolus. NCBI lineage: Eukaryota > Metazoa > Chordata > Mammalia > Rodentia > Cricetidae > Myodes > Myodes glareolus. The sequence continues at coordinate 24,473 of NW_028263311.1, forward strand.
GTGTTGGAACAGACTGCTTCTCTTTCTGAGAAACGCATGTGAGTTTCTTCCTAATGCTTGCAAGTAGCTTAAGGCACTTTCAAATGAAAGTGATTTTCTCTGAAAGGACAGCATTTAGAAAGTGAAGCAACACTCCATTCACTTCGCAGAGTGAATTGAAGTATTGGAACAGACTGCTACTCTTTCAGAGAAACACATGTGAGTTTCTGGTGAATGCTTGTAAGTAGCTTAGGGCACTTTCAAAGGAAAGTGATTTTCTCTGAAAGGACAGCATTTAGAAAGTGAAGCAACACTCCATTCACTTCGCACAGTGAATTGAAGTGTTGGAACAGACTGCTTCTCTTTCAGAGAAATGCATGTGAGTTTCTTCCTAATGCTTGCAAGAAGCATAAGGCACTTTCAAAGGAAAGTGATTTTCTCTGAAAGGACAGCATTTCGAAAGTGAGGCAACACTCCATTCACTTCGCACATTGAATTGAAGTGTTGGAACACACTGCTTGTCTTTCATAGAAACGCATTAGTGTTTCTTGTGAATGCTTCCAAGTAGCTTAAGGCACTTTCAAAGGAAAGTGATTTTCTCTGAAAGGACAGCATTTAGAAAGTGAAGCAACACTCCATTCACTTCGCACAGTGAATTGAAGGGTTGGAACAGAATGCTTCTCTTTCAGAGAAACGCATGTCAGTTTCTTCCTAATGCTTGCAAGTAGCTGAAGGCACTTTCAAAGAAAGTGATTTTCTCTGAAAGGACAGTATTTAGAAAGTGAGGCAACACTCCATTCACGTTGCCCAGTGAATTGAAGTGTTGGAACAGATTGCTTCTCTTTCAGAGAAATACATGTGAGTTTCTGGTGAATGCTTGTAAGTAGCTTAAGGCAACTTCAAAGGAACGTGATTTTCTCTGAAAGGACAGCATTTAGAAAATGAAGCAACACTCCATTCACTTCGCACAGTGAATTGAAGTGTTGGAAGAGAAGGCATTTCTTTCAGAGAAATGCATGTGATTTTCTTGTGAATGCTTGAAAGTTGCTTAAGGCACTTTCAAACAAAAGTGATTTTCTCTGAAAGGACAGGATTTAGAAAGTGAAGCACCACTCATTCACTTCGCACAGTGACTTGAAGTGTTGGAACAGACTGCTTCTATTTCAGAGAAACGCATGTGTGCTTCCTGTGAATGCTTGAAAGTAGCTTAAAGCACTTTCAAAGGAAAGTGATTTTCTCTGAAAGGACATCATTTAGAAAGTGATGCAACACTCCATTCACTTCGCACAGAGTTGAAGTGTTGGAACAGATTGCTTCTCTTTCAGAGAAATGCATGTGAGTTTCTGTTGAATGCTTGTAAGTAGCTTAAGGCACTTTCAAAGGAAAGTGATTTTCTCAGAAAGGACAGCATTTAGAAAGTGAAGCAACACTCCATTCCCTTCGTGCAGTGAATTGAAGTGTTGGAACAGACTGCTTGTCTTTCATAGAAACGCATTAGTATTTCTTGTGAATGCTTGCAAGGAGCTTAAGGCACTTTCAAATGAAAGTGATTTTCTCTGAAAGGACAGCATTTAGAAAGTGAAGCAACACTCCATTCACTTCACACAGTGAATTGAAGTGTTGGAACAGAATGCTTCTCTTTCAGAGAAACGCATGTGAGTTTCTTCCTAATGCTTGCAAGAAGCTTAAGGCACTTTCAAAGGAAAGTGATTTTCTCTGAAAGGACAGCATTTCGAAAGTGAGGCAACACTCCATTCACTTCGCACAGTGAATTGAAGTGTTGGAACAGATTGCTTCTCTTTCAGAGAAACACATGTTAGTTTCTGGTGAATGCTTGTAAGTAGCTTAAGGCAATTTCAAAGGAACGTGATTTTCACTGAAAGGACAGCATTTAGAAAGTGAAGCAACACTCCATTCACTTCGCACAGTGAATTGAAGTGTTGGAAGAGATGGCTTCTCTTTCAGAGAAATGCATGTGAATTTCTTGTGAATGCTTGAAAGTTGCTTAAGGAACTTTCAAACAAAAGTGATTTTCTCTGAAGGGACAGGATTTAGAAAGTGAAGCAACACTCCATTCACTTCGCACAGTGAATTGAAGTGTTGGAACAGACTGCTTCTATTTCAGAGAAACGCATGTGTGTTTCCTGTGAATGCTTGAAAGTAGCTTAAGGCACTTTCAAAGGAAAGTGATTTTCTCTGAAAGGAGAGCATTTAGAAAGTGAAGTAACATTCCATTCACTTCGCACAGTGAATTGAAGTGTTGGAACAGACTGCTTCTCTTTCAGAGAAATGCATATGAGTGTCTGTTGAATGCTTGTAAGTAGCTCAAGGCTCTTCCAAAGAAAGTGATTTTCTCTGAAAGGACAGCATTTAGAAAGTGAAGTAACATTCCATTCACTTCGCACAGTGAATTGAAGTGTTGGAACAGACTGCTTCTCTTTCAGAGAAATGCATGTGAGTTTCTGTTGAATGCTTGTAAGTAGCTCAAGGCTCTCTCAAAGGAAAGTGATTTTCTCTGAAAGGACAGCATTTAGAAAGTAAAGCAACACTCCATTCCCTTCGCGCAATGAATTGAAGTGTTGGAACAGACTGCTTCTCTTTCAGAGAAACGCATTAGTGTTTCTTGTGAATGCTTGCAAGTACCTTAAGGCACTTTCAAAGGAATGTGATTTTCTCTGAAAGGACATCATTTAGAAAGTGAAGCAACACTCCATTCACTTCGCACAGTGAATTGAAGTGTTGGAACAGACTGCTTCTCTTTCAGAGAAACGCATGTGAGTTTCTTCCTAATGCTTGCAAGTAGCTTAAGGCACTTTCAAAGGAAAGTGATTTTCTCTGAAAGGACAGCATTTAGAAAGTGAAGCAACACTCCATTCACTTCCCACAGTGAATTGAAGTGTTGGAACAGAGTGCTTCTCTTTCAGAGAAACGCATGTGAGTTTCTGGTGAATGCTTGTAAGTAGCTTAAGGCACTTTCAAACAAAGTGATTTTCTCTGAAAGGACAGCATTTAGACAGTGAAGCAACACTCCATTCACTTCGCACAGTGAATTGAAGTGTTGGAACAAACTGCTTCTCTTTCAGAGAAATGCATGTGAGTTTCTGTTGAATGCTTGTAAGTAGCTTAAGGCACTTTCAAAGGAAAGTGATTTTCTCAGAAAGGACAGCATTTAGAAAGTGAAGCAACACACCATTCACTTCGCACAGTGAATTGAAGTGTTGGAACAGACTGCTTCTCTTTCTGAGAAACGCATGTGAGTTTCTTCCTAATGCTTGCAAGTAGCTTAAGGCACTTTCAAAGGAAAGTGATTTTCTCTGAAAGGACAGCATTTAGAAAGTGAAGTAACACTCCATTCACTTCGCACAAAGAATTGAAGTATTGGAACAGACTGCTTCTCTTTCATAGAAACGCATTAGTGTTTCTTGTGAATGCTTGCAAGTAGCTTAAGGCACTTTCAAAGGAAAGTGATTTTCTCTGAAAGGACAGCATTTAGAATGTGAAGCAACACTCCATTCACTTCGCACAGTGAATTGAAGTGTTGGAACAGACTGCTTCTCTTTCAGAGAAACGCATGTGAGTTTCTTCCTAATGCTTGCAAGTAGCTTAAGGCACTTTCAAAGGAAAGTGATTTTCTCTGAAAGGACAGCATTTAGAAAGTGGAGCAACACTCCATTCACTTCGCACAGTGAATTGAAGTATTGGAACAGACTGCTTCTCTTTCAGAGAAATGCATGTGAGTTTCTGTTGAATTCTTGTAAGTAGCTTAAGGCACTTTCAAAGGAAAGTGATTTTCTCTGAAAGGACAGCATTTAGAAAGTGAAGCAACACTCCATTCACTTCGCACAGTGAATTGAAGGGTTGGAACAGAATGCTTCTCTTTCAGAGAAACGCATGTCAGTTTCTTCCTAATGCTTGCAAGTAGCTGAAGGCACTTTCAAAGAAAGTGATTTTCTCTGAAAGGACAGTATTTAGAAAGTGAGGCAACACTCCATTCACGTTGCCCAGTGAATTGAAGTGTTGGAACAGATTGCTTCTCTTTCAGAGAAATACATGTGAGTTTCTGGTGAATGCTTGTAAGTAGCTTAAGGCAACTTCAAAGGAACGTGATTTTCTCTGAAAGGACAGCATTTAGAAAATGAAGCAACACTCCATTCACTTCGCACAGTGAATTGAAGTGTTGGAAGAGAAGGCATTTCTTTCAGAGAAATGCATGTGATTTTCTTGTGAATGCTTGAAAGTTGCTTAAGGCACTTTCAAACAAAAGTGATTTTCTCTGAAAGGACAGGATTTAGAAAGTGAAGCACCACTCATTCACTTCGCACAGTGACTTGAAGTGTTGGAACAGACTGCTTCTATTTCAGAGAAACGCATGTGTGCTTCCTGTGAATGCTTGAAAGTAGCTTAAAGCACTTTCAAAGGAAAGTGATTTTCTCTGAAAGGACATCATTTAGAAAGTGATGCAACACTCCATTCACTTCGCACAGAGTTGAAGTGTTGGAACAGATTGCTTCTCTTTCAGAGAAATGCATGTGAGTTTCTGTTGAATGCTTGTAAGTAGCTTAAGGCACTTTCAAAGGAAAGTGATTTTCTCAGAAAGGACAGCATTTAGAAAGTGAAGCAACACTCCATTCCCTTCGTGCAGTGAATTGAAGTGTTGGAACAGACTGCTTGTCTTTCATAGAAACGCATTAGTATTTCTTGTGAATGCTTGCAAGGAGCTTAAGGCACTTTCAAATGAAAGTGATTTTCTCTGAAAGGACAGCATTTAGAAAGTGAAGCAACACTCCATTCACTTCACACAGTGAATTGAAGTGTTGGAACAGAATGCTTCTCTTTCAGAGAAACGCATGTGAGTTTCTTCCTAATGCTTGCAAGAAGCTTAAGGCACTTTCAAAGGAAAGTGATTTTCTCTGAAAGGACAGCATTTCGAAAGTGAGGCAACACTCCATTCACTTCGCACAGTGAATTGAAGTGTTGGAAGAGATGGCTTCTCTTTCAGAGAAACACATGTTAGTTTCTGGTGAATGCTTGTAAGTAGCTTAAGGCAATTTCAAAGGAACGTGATTTTCACTGAAAGGACAGCATTTAGAAAGTGAAGCAACACTCCATTCACTTCGCACAGTGAATTGAAGTGTTGGAAGAGATGGCTTCTCTTTCAGAGAAATGCATGTGAATTTCTTGTGAATGCTTGAAAGTTGCTTAAGGAACTTTCAAACAAAAGTGATTTTCTCTGAAGGGACAGGATTTAGAAAGTGAAGCAACACTCCATTCACTTCGCACAGTGAATTGAAGTGTTGGAACAGACTGCTTCTATTTCAGAGAAACGCATGTGTGTTTCCTGTGAATGCTTGAAAGTAGCTTAAGGCACTTTCAAAGGAAAGTGATTTTCTCTGAAAGGAGAGCATTTAGAAAGTGAAGTAACATTCCATTCACTTCGCACAGTGAATTGAAGTGTTGGAACAGACTGCTTCTCTTTCAGAGAAATGCATATGAGTGTCTGTTGAATGCTTGTAAGTAGCTCAAGGCTCTTCCAAAGAAAGTGATTTTCTCTGAAAGGACAGCATTTAGAAAGTGAAGTAACATTCCATTCACTTCGCACAGTGAATTGAAGTGTTGGAACAGACTGCTTCTCTTTCAGAGAAATGCATGTGAGTTTCTGTTGAATGCTTGTAAGTAGCTCAAGGCTCTCTCAAAGGAAAGTGATTTTCTCTGAAAGGACAGCATTTAGAAAGTAAAGCAACACTCCATTCCCTTCGCGCAATGAATTGAAGTGTTGGAACAGACTGCTTCTCTTTCAGAGAAACGCATTAGTGTTTCTTGTGAATGCTTGCAAGTACCTTAAGGCACTTTCAAAGGAATGTGATTTTCTCTGAAAGGACATCATTTAGAAAGTGAAGCAACACTCCATTCACTTCGCACAGTGAATTGAAGTGTTGGAACAGACTGCTTCTCTTTCAGAGAAACGCATGTGAGTTTCTTCCTAATGCTTGCAAGTAGCTTAAGGCACTTTCAAAGGAAAGTGATTTTCTCTGAAAGGACAGCATTTAGAAAGTGAAGCAACACTCCATTCACTTCCCACAGTGAATTGAAGTGTTGGAACAGAGTGCTTCTCTTTCAGAGAAACGCATGTGAGTTTCTGGTGAATGCTTGTAAGTAGCTTAAGGCACTTTCAAACAAAGTGATTTTCTCTGAAAGGACAGCATTTAGACAGTGAAGCAACACTCCATTCACTTCGCACAGTGAATTGAAGTGTTGGAACAAACTGCTTCTCTTTCAGAGAAATGCATGTGAGTTTCTGTTGAATGCTTGTAAGTAGCTTAAGGCACTTTCAAAGGAAAGTGATTTTCTCTGAAAGGACAGCATTTAGAAAGTGAAGCAACACACCATTCACTTCGCACAGTGAATTGAAGTGTTGGAACAGACTGCTTCTCTTTCTGAGAAACGCATGTGAGTTTCTTCCTAATGCTTGCAAGTAACTTAAGGCACTTTCAAAGGAAAGTGATTTTCTCTGAAAGGACAGCATTTAGAAAGTGAAGTAACACTCCATTCACTTCGCACAAAGAATTGAAGTATTGGAACAGACTGCTTCTCTTTCATAGAAACGCATTAGTGTTTCTTGTGAATGCTTGCAAGTAGCTTAAGGCACTTTCAAAGGAAAGTGATTTTCTCTGAAAGGACAGCATTTAGAATGTGAAGCAACACTCCATTCACTTCGCACAGTGAATTGAAGTGTTGGAACAGACTGCTTCTCTTTCAGAGAAACGCATGTGAGTTTCTTCCTAATGCTTGCAAGTAGCTTAAGGCACTTTCAAAGGAAAGTGATTTTCTCTGAAAGGACAGCATTTAGAAAGTGGAGCAACACTCCATTCACTTCGCACAGTGAATTGAAGTATTGGAACAGACTGCTTCTCTTTCAGAGAAATGCATGTGAGTTTCTGTTGAATTCTTGTAAGTAGCTTAAGGCACTTTCAAAGGAAAGTGATTTTCTCTGAAAGGACAGCATTTAGAAAGTGAAGCAACACTCCATTCACTTCGCACAGTGAATTGAAGGGTTGGAACAGAATGCTTCTCTTTCAGAGAAACGCATGTCAGTTTCTTCCTAATGCTTGCAAGTAGCTGAAGGCACTTTCAAAGAAAGTGATTTTCTCTGAAAGGACAGTATTTAGAAAGTGAGGCAACACTCCATTCACGTTGCCCAGTGAATTGAAGTGTTGGAACAGATTGCTTCTCTTTCAGAGAAATACATGTGAGTTTCTGGTGAATGCTTGTAAGTAGCTTAAGGCAACTTCAAAGGAACGTGATTTTCTCTGAAAGGACAGCATTTAGAAAATGAAGCAACACTCCATTCACTTCGCACAGTGAATTGAAGTGTTGGAAGAGAAGGCATTTCTTTCAGAGAAATGCATGTGATTTTCTTGTGAATGCTTGAAAGTTGCTTAAGGCACTTTCAAACAAAAGTGATTTTCTCTGAAAGGACAGGATTTAGAAAGTGAAGCACCACTCATTCACTTCGCACAGTGACTTGAAGTGTTGGAACAGACTGCTTCTATTTCAGAGAAACGCATGTGTGCTTCCTGTGAATGCTTGAAAGTAGCTTAAAGCACTTTCAAAGGAAAGTGATTTTCTCTGAAAGGACATCATTTAGAAAGTGATGCAACACTCCATTCACTTCGCACAGAGTTGAAGTGTTGGAACAGATTGCTTCTCTTTCAGAGAAATGCATGTGAGTTTCTGTTGAATGCTTGTAAGTAGCTTAAGGCACTTTCAAAGGAAAGTGATTTTCTCAGAAAGGACAGCATTTAGAAAGTGAAGCAACACTCCATTCCCTTCGTGCAGTGAATTGAAGTGTTGGAACAGACTGCTTGTCTTTCATAGAAACGCATTAGTATTTCTTGTGAATGCTTGCAAGGAGCTTAAGGCACTTTCAAATGAAAGTGATTTTCTCTGAAAGGACAGCATTTAGAAAGTGAAGCAACACTCCATTCACTTCACACAGTGAATTGAAGTGTTGGAACAGAATGCTTCTCTTTCAGAGAAACGCATGTGAGTTTCTTCCTAATGCTTGCAAGAAGCTTAAGGCACTTTCAAAGGAAAGTGATTTTCTCTGAAAGGACAGCATTTCGAAAGTGAGGCAACACTCCATTCACTTCGCACAGTGAATTGAAGTGTTGGAACAGATTGCTTCTCTTTCAGAGAAACACATGTTAGTTTCTGGTGAATGCTTGTAAGTAGCTTAAGGCAATTTCAAAGGAACGTGATTTTCACTGAAAGGACAGCATTTAGAAAGTGAAGCAACACTCCATTCACTTCGCACAGTGAATTGAAGTGTTGGAAGAGATGGCTTCTCTTTCAGAGAAATGCATGTGAATTTCTTGTGAATGCTTGAAAGTTGCTTAAGGAACTTTCAAACAAAAGTGATTTTCTCTGAAGGGACAGGATTTAGAAAGTGAAGCAACACTCCATTCACTTCGCACAGTGAATTGAAGTGTTGGAACAGACTGCTTCTATTTCAGAGAAACGCATGTGTGTTTCCTGTGAATGCTTGAAAGTAGCTTAAGGCACTTTCAAAGGAAAGTGATTTTCTCTGAAAGGAGAGCATTTAGAAAGTGAAGTAACATTCCATTCACTTCGCACAGTGAATTGAAGTGTTGGAACAGACTGCTTCTCTTTCAGAGAAATGCATATGAGTGTCTGTTGAATGCTTGTAAGTAGCTCAAGGCTCTTCCAAAGAAAGTGATTTTCTCTGAAAGGACAGCATTTAGAAAGTGAAGTAACATTCCATTCACTTCGCACAGTGAATTGAAGTGTTGGAACAGACTGCTTCTCTTTCAGAGAAATGCATGTGAGTTTCTGTTGAATGCTTGTAAGTAGCTCAAGGCTCTCTCAAAGGAAAGTGATTTTCTCTGAAAGGACAGCATTTAGAAAGTAAAGCAACACTCCATTCCCTTCGCGCAATGAATTGAAGTGTTGGAACAGACTGCTTCTCTTTCAGAGAAACGCATTAGTGTTTCTTGTGAATGCTTGCAAGTACCTTAAGGCACTTTCAAAGGAATGTGATTTTCTCTGAAAGGACATCATTTAGAAAGTGAAGCAACACTCCATTCACTTCGCACAGTGAATTGAAGTGTTGGAACAGACTGCTTCTCTTTCAGAGAAACGCATGTGAGTTTCTTCCTAATGCTTGCAAGTAGCTTAAGGCACTTTCAAAGGAAAGTGATTTTCTCTGAAAGGACAGCATTTAGAAAGTGAAGCAACACTCCATTCACTTCCCACAGTGAATTGAAGTGTTGGAACAGAGTGCTTCTCTTTCAGAGAAACGCATGTGAGTTTCTGGTGAATGCTTGTAAGTAGCTTAAGGCACTTTCAAACAAAGTGATTTTCTCTGAAAGGACAGCATTTAGACAGTGAAGCAACACTCCATTCACTTCGCACAGTGAATTGAAGTGTTGGAACAAACTGCTTCTCTTTCAGAGAAATGCATGTGAGTTTCTGTTGAATGCTTGTAAGTAGCTTAAGGCACTTTCAAAGGAAAGTGATTTTCTCTGAAAGGACAGCATTTAGAAAGTGAAGCAACACACCATTCACTTCGCACAGTGAATTGAAGTGTTGGAACAGACTGCTTCTCTTTCTGAGAAACGCATGTGAGTTTCTTCCTAATGCTTGCAAGTAGCTTAAGGCACTTTCAAAGGAAAGTGATTTTCTCTGAAAGGACAGCATTTAGAAAGTGAAGTAACACTCCATTCACTTCGCACAAAGAATTGAAGTATTGGAACAGACTGCTTCTCTTTCATAGAAACGCATTAGTGTTTCTTGTGAATGCTTGCAAGTAGCTTAAGGCACTTTCAAAGGAAAGTGATTTTCTCTGAAAGGACAGCATTTAGAATGTGAAGCAACACTCCATTCACTTCGCACAGTGAATTGAAGTGTTGGAACAGACTGCTTCTCTTTCAGAGAAACGCATGTGAGTTTCTTCCTAATGCTTGCAAGTAGCTTAAGGCACTTTCAAAGGAAAGTGATTTTCTCTGAAAGGACAGCATTTAGAAAGTGGAGCAACACTCCATTCACTTCGCACAGTGAATTGAAGTATTGGAACAGACTGCTTCTCTTTCAGAGAAATGCATGTGAGTTTCTGTTGAATTCTTGTAAGTAGCTTAAGGCACTTTCAAAGGAAAGTGATTTTCTCTTAAAGGACAGCCTTTAGAATGTGAAGCAACACTCCATTCACTTCGCACAGTGAATTGAAGTGTTGGAAAATAAGGCTTCTCTTTCAGAGAAATGCATGTGAGTTTCTTGTGAATGCTTGAAAGTTGCTTAAGGCACTTTCAATGGAAAGTGATTTTCTCTGAAAGTACAGCATTTAGAAAGTGAAGCAACACTCCATTCACTTCGCACAGTGAAATGAAGTGTTGGAACAGAGTGCTTCTCTTTCAGAGAAACGCATGTGAGTTTCTTCCTAATGCTTGTAAGTAGCTTAAGGCACTTTCAAAGGAAAGTGATTTCCTCTGAAAGGACAGCATTTAGAAAGTGAAACAACACTCCATTCACTTCGCACAGAGAAATGAAGTGTTGGAACAGACTGCTTCTCTTTCAGAGGAATGCATGTGAGTTTTTTGTGAATGTTTGTAAGTAGATTAAGGCACTTTCCAAGGAAAGTGATTTCCTCTGAAAGGACAGCATTAATAAAGTGAAGCAACACTCCATTAACTTCGCACAGTGAATTGAAGTGTTGGAACAGACTGCTTCTCTTTCAGAGAAACGCATGTGAGTTTCTTCCTAATGCTTGCAAGTAGCCTAAGGCACTTTCAAAGGAAAGTGATTTTCTCTGAAAGGACAGCATTTAGAAAGTGAAGCAACACTCCATTCACTTCGTGCAGTGAATTTAAGTGTTGGAACAGAGTGATTCTCTTTCATATAAACGCATTAGTGTTTCTTGTGAATGCTTGAAATTTGCTTTAGGCACTTTCAAAGGAAAGTGATTTTCTCTGAAAGGACAGCATTTAGAAAGTGAAGCAACACTCCTTTCACTTCGCACAGTGAATTGAAGTGTTGGAACAGACTGCATCTCTGTCAGAGAAACGCATATGAGTTTCTGTTGTATGCTTGCAAGTAGCTTAAGGCACTTTCAAAGGAAAGTGATTTTCTCTGAAAGGACAGCATTTAGAAAGTGAGGCAACACTCCTTTCACTTCGCACAGTGAATTGAAGTGTTGGAACAGAGTGCTTCTCTTTCATAGAAACGCATTAATGTTTCTTGTGAATGCTTGCAAGTTGCTTAAGGCACTTTCAAAGGAAAGTGATTTTCTCTGAAAGGACAGCATTTAGAAAGAGAAGCAACACTCCATTCACTTTGCACAGTTAATTGAAGTGTTGGAGCAGACTGCTTCTCTTTCAGAGAAACGCATGTGTGTTTCCTGTGAATGCTTGAAAGTAGCTTAAGGCACTTTCAAAGGAAAGTGATTTTCTCTGAAAGGAGATCATTTAGAAAGTGAAGTAACATTCCATTCACTTCGCACAGTGAATTGAAGTGTTGGAACAGACTGCTTTCTTTCAGAGAAATGCATATGAGTGTCTGTTGAATGCTTGTAAGTAGTTCAAGGCTCTTTCAAAGGAAAGTGATTTTCTCTGAAAGGACAGCATTTAGAAAGTGAAGTAACATTCCATTCACTTCACACAGTGAATTGAAGTGTTGGAACAGACTGCTTCTCTTTCAGAGAAATGCATGTGAGTTTCTGTTGAATGCTTGTAAGTAGCTCAAGGCTCTTTCAAAGGAAAGTGATTTTCTCTGAAAGGACAGCATTTAGAAAGTAAAGCAACACTCCATTCCCTTCACGCAATGAATTGAAGTGTTGGAACAGACTGCTTCTCTTTCAGAGAAACGCATGTGAGTTTCTTCCTAATGCTTGCAAGTAGCTTAAGGCACTTTCAAAGGAAAGTGATTTTCTCTGAAAGGACAGCATTTAGAAAGTGAAGCAACACTCCATTCACTTCCCACAGTGAATTGAAGTGTTGGAACAGAGTGCTTCTCTTTCAGAGAAACGCATGTGAGTTTCTGTTGAATGCTTGTAAGTAGCTTAAGGCACTTTCAAAGGAAAGTGATTTTCTCTGAAAGGACAGCATTTAGAAAGTGAATCAACACTCCATTCACTTCGCACAGTGAATTGAAGTGTTGGAACAGACTGCTTCTCTTTCTGAGAAACGCATGTGAGTTTCTTCCTAATGCTTGCAAGTAGCTTAAGGCACTTTCAAAGGAAAGTGATTTTCTCTGAAAAGACAGCATTTAGAAAGTGAAGCAAGACTCCATTCACTTCGCAGAGTGAATTGAAGTATTGGAACAGACAGCTTCTCTTTCAGAGAAAGGCATGTGAGTTTCTGGTGAATGCTTGTAAGTAGCTTAAGGCACTTTCAAAGGAAAGTGATTTTCTCTGAAAGGACAGCATTTAGAAAGTGAAGCAACACTCCATTCACTTCGAGCAGTGAATTGAAGTGTTGGAACAGACTGCTTCTCTTTCAGAGAAACGCATGTGAGTTTCTTGTGAATGCTTGCAAGTTGCTTAAGGAACTTTCAAAGGAAAGTGATTTTCTCTGAAAGGACAGCATTTAGAAAGTGAAGCAACACTCCATTCACTTCGCACATTGAATTGAAGTGTTGGAACACACTGCTTGTCTTTCATAGAAACGCATTAGTGTTTCTTGTGAATGCTTGCAAGTAGCTTAAGGCACTTTCAAAGGAAAGTGATTTTCTCTGAAAGGACAGCATTTAGAAAGTGAAGAACCACTCCATTCACTTCGAACTGTGAATTGAAGGGTTGGAACAGAATGCTTCTCTTTCAGAGAAACGCATGTGAGTTTCTTCCTAATGCTTGCAAGTAGCTTAAGGCACTTTCAAAGGAAAGTGATTTTCTCTGAAAGGACAGTATTTAGAAAGTGAGGCAACACTCCATTCACTTTGCCCAGTGAATTGAAGTGTTGTAACAGATTGCTTCTCTTTCAGAGAAATACATGTGAGTTTCTGGTGAATGCTTGTAAGTAGCTTATTGCAATTTCAAAGGAACATGATTTTCTCTGAAAGGACAGCATTTAGAAAGTGAAGCAACACTCCATTCACTTCGCGCAATGAATTGAAGTGTTGGAAGAGAAGGCTTCTCTTTCAGAGAAATGCATGTGAATTTCTTGTGAATGCTTGAAAGTTGCTTAAGGCACTTTCAAACAAAAGTGATTTTCTCTGAAAGGACAGGATTTAGAAAGTGAAGCACCACTCCATTCACTTCGCACAGTGAATTGAAGTGTTGGAACAGACTGCTTCTCTTTCCGAGAAACGCGTGTGAGTTTCTTCCTAATGCTTGCAAGTAGCTTAAGGCACTTTCAAAGGAAAGTGATTTTCTCTGAAAGGACAGCATTTAGAAAGTGAAGCAACACTCCATTCACTTCGCACAGTGAATTGAAGTGTTGGAACAGACTGCTTCTCTTTCAGAGAAACGCATGTGAGTTTCTGTTGAATGCTTGTAAGTAGCTTAAGGCACTTTCAAAGGAAAGTGATTTAGTCTGAAAGGACAGCATTTAGAAAGTGAGGCAACACTCCATTCACTTCAAACAGTGAATTGAAGTGTTGGAACAGACTGCTTCCTTTTAGAGAAATGCATGTGTGTTTCTTCCTAATGATTGCAAGTAGCTTAAGGCACTTTCAAAGGAAAGTGATTTTCTCTGAAAGGACAGCATTTAGAAAGTGAAGTAACACTCCATTCACTTCGCACAAAGAATTGAAGTATTGGAACAGACTGCTTCTCTTTCATAGAAACGCATTAGTGTTTCTTGTGAATGCTTGCAAGTAGCTTAAGGCACTTTCAAAGGAAAGTGATTTTCTCTGAAAGGACAGCATTTAGAAAGTGAAGCAACACTCCATTCACTTCGCACAGTGAATTGAAGTGTTGGAACAGACTGCTTCTCTTTCAGAGAAACGCATGTGAGTTTCTTCCTAATGCTTGCAAGTAGTTTAAGGCACTTTCAAAGGAAAGTGATTTTCTCTGAAAGGACAGCATTTAGAAAGTGGAGCAACACTCCATTCACTTCGCACAGTGAATTGAAGTATTGGAACAGACTGCTTCTCTTTCAGAGAAATGCATGTGAGTTTCTGTTGAATTCTTGTAAGTAGCTTAAGGCACTTTCAAAGGAAAGTGATTTTCTCTTAAAGGACAGCCTTTAGAATGTGAAGCAACACTCCATTCACTTCGCACAGTGAATTGAAGTGTTGGAAAATAAGGCTTCTCTTTCAGAGAAATGCATGTGAGTTTCTTGTGAATGCTTGAAAGTTGCTTAAGGCACTTTCAAAGGAAAGTGATTTTCTCTGAAAGTACAGCATTTAGAAAGTGAAGCAACACTCCATTCACTTCGCACTGTGAATTGAAGTGTTGGAACAGAGTGCTTCACTTTCAGAGAAACGCATGTGAGTTTTTTCCTAATGCTTGTAAGTAGCTTAAGGCTCTTTCAAAGGAAAGTGATTTCCTCTGAAAGGACAGCATTTAGAAAGTGAAACAACACACCATTCACCTCGCACAGAGAAATGAAGTGTTGGAACAGACTGCTTCTCTTTCAGAGAAATGCATGTGAGTTTTTTGTGAATGTTTGTAAGTAGATTAAGGCACTATCCAAGGAAAGTGATTTCCTCTGAAAGGACAGCATTTAGAAAGTGAAGCAACACTCCATTAACTTCGCACAGTGAATTGAAGTGTTGGACCAGACTCCTTCTCTTTCAGAGAAATGCTTGTGAGTTTCTTCCTAATGCTTGCAAGTAGCCTAAGGCACTTTCAAAGGAAAGTGATTTTCTCTGAAAGGACAGCATTTAGAAAGAGAAGCAACACTCCATTCCCTTCGTGCAGTGAATTGAAGTGTTGGAACAGAGTGATTCTCTTTCATATAAACGCATTAGTGTTTCTTGTGAATGCTTGCAATTTGCTTTAGGCACTTTCAAAGGAAAGTGATTTTCTCTGAAAGGACAGCATTTAGAAAGTGAAGCAACACTCCATTCACTTCGCACAGTGAATTGAAGTGTTGGAACAGACTTCTTCTGTTTCAGAGAAACGCATGTGAGTTTCTGTTGAAAGCTTGTAAGTAGCTTAAGGCACTTTCAAAGGAAAGTGATTTTCTCTGAAAGGACAGCATTTAGAAAGTGAAGCAACACTCCATTCACTTCGCACAGTGAATTGAAGTGTTGAAACAGACTGCTTCTTTTTCAGAGAAATGCATGTGAGTTTCTGTGAATGCTCGTAAGTAGCTCAAGGCTCTTTCAAAGGAAAGTGATTTCCTCTGAAAGGACAGCATTTAGAAAGTAAAGCAACACTTCATTCCCTTCGTGCAATGAATTGAAGTGTTGAAACAGACTGCTTCTCTTTCATAGAAACGCATTAGTGTTTCTTGTGAATGCTTGCAAGTAGCTTAAGGAACTTTCAAAGGAAAGTGATTTTCTCTGAAAGGACAGCATTTAGAAAGTGAAGCAACACTCCATTCACTTCGCACAGTGAATTGAAGTGTTGGAACAGACTGCATCTCTTTCAGAGAAACGCATATGAGTTTCTGTTGAATGCTTGCAAGTAGCTTAAGGCACTTTCAAAGGAAAGTGATTTTCTTTGAAAGGACAGCATTTAGAAAGTGAGGCAACACTCCTTTCACTTCGCACAGTGAATTGAAGTGTTGGAACAGAGTGCTTCTCTTTCATAGAAACGCATTAATGTTTCTTGTGAATGCTTGCAAGTTGCTTAAGGCACTTTCAAAGGAAAGTGATTTTCTCTGAAAGGACAGCATTTAGAAAGAGAAGCAACACTCCATTCACTTTGCACAGTTAATTGAAGTGTTGGAGCAGACTGCTTCTCTTTCAGAGAAACGCATGTGTGTTTCCTGTGAATGCTTGAAAGTAGCTTAAGGCACTTTCAAAGGAAAGTGATTTTCTCTGAAAGGAGAGCATTTAGAAAGCGAAGTAACATTCCATTCACTTCGCACAGTGAATTGAAGTGTTGGAACAGACTGCTTCTCTTTCAGAGAAATGCATATGAGTGTCTGTTGAATGCTTGTAAGTAGCTCAAGGCTCTTTCAAAGGAAAGTGATTTTCTCTGAAAGGACAGCATTTAGAAAGTGAAGTAACATTCCATTCACTTCGCACAGTGAATTGAAGTGTTGGAACAGACTGCTTCTCTTTCAGAGAAATGCATGTGAGTTTCTGTTGAATGCTTGTAAGTAGCTCAAGGCTCTTTCAAAGGAAAGTGATTTTCTCTGAAAGGACAGCATTTAGAAAGTAAAGCAACACTCCATTCCCTTCGCGCAATGAATTGAAGTGTTGGAACAGACTGCTTCTCTTTCAGAGAAACGCATTAGTGTTTCTTGTGAATGGTTGCAAGTAGCTTAAGGCACTTTCAAAGGAAAGTGATTTTCTCTGAAAGGACATCATTTAGAAAGTGAAGCAACACTCCATTCACTTCGCACAGTGAATTGAAGTGTTGGAACAGACTGCTTCTCTTTCAGAGAAACGCATGTGAGTTTCTTCCTAATGCTTGCAAGTAGCTTAAGGCACTTTCAAAGGAAAGTGATTTTCTCTGAAAGGACAGAATTTAGAAAGTGAAGCAACACTCCATTCACTTCCCACAGTGAATTGAAGTGTTGGAACAGAGTGCTTCTCTTTCAGAGAAACGCATGTGAGTTTCTGGTGAATGCTTGTAAGTAGCTTAAGGCACTTTCAAACAAAGTGATTTTCTCTGAAAGGACAGCACTTAGACAGTGAAGCAACACTCCATTCACTTCACACAGTGAATTGAAGTGTTGGAACAAACTGCTTCTCTTTCAGAGAAATGCATGTGAGTTTCTGTTGAATGCTTGTAAGTAGCTTAAGGCACTTTCAAAGGAAAGTGTTTTTCTCTGAAAGGACAGAATTTAGAAAGTGAAGCAACACTCCATTCACTTCGCACAGTGAATTGAAGTGTTGGAACAGACTGCTTCTCTTTCTGAGAAACGCATGTGAGTTTCTTCCTAATGCTTGCAAGTAGCTTAAGGCACTTTCAAAGGAAAGTGATTTTCTCTGAAAAGACAGCATTTAGAAAGTGAAGCAACACTCCATTCACTTCGCAGAGTGAATTGAAGTATTGGAACAGACAGCTTCTCTTTCAGAGAAACACATGTGAGTTTCTGGTGAATGCTTGTAAGTAGCTTAAGGCACTTTCAAAGGAAAGTGATTTTCTCTGAAAGGACAGCATTTAGAAAGTGAAGCAACACTCCATTCACTTCGAGCAGTGAATTGAAGTGTTGGAACAGACTGCTTCTCTTTCAGAGAAACGCATGTGAGTTTCTTGTGAATGCTTGCAAGTTGCTTAAGGCACTTTCAAAGGAAAGTGATTTTCTCTGAAAGGACAGCATTTAGAAAGTGAAGCAACACTCCATTCACTTCGCACATTGAATTGAAGTGTTGGAACACACTGCTTGTCTTTCATAGAAACGCATTAGTGTTTCTTGTGAATGCTTGCAAGTAGCTTAAGGCACTTTCAAAGGAAAGTGATTTTCTCTGAAAGGACAGCATTTAGAAAGTGAAGAACCACTCCATTCACTTCGAACAGTGAATTGAAGGGTTGGAACAGAATGCTTCTCTTTCAGAGAAACGCATGTGAGTTTCTTCCTAATGATTGCAAGTAGCTTAAGGCACTTTCAAAGGAAAGTGATTTTCTCTGAAAGGACAGTATTTAGAAAGTGAGGCAACACTCCATTCACTTTGCCCAGTGAATTGAAGTGTTGGAACAGATTGCTTCTCTTTCAGAGAAATACATGTGAGTTTCTGGTTAATGCTTGTAAGTAGCTTAAGGCAATTTCAAAGGAACGTGATTTTCTCTGAAAGGACAGCATTTAGAAAATGAAGCAACACTCCATTCACTTCGCGCAATGAATTGAAGTGTTGGAAGAGAAGGCTTCTCTTTCAGAGAAATGCATGTGAATTTCTTGTGAATGCTTGAAAGTTGCTTAAGGAACTTTCAAACAAAAGTGATTTCCTCTGAAAGGACAGGATTTAGAAAGTGAAGCACCACTCCATTCACTTCGCACAGTGAATTGAAGTGTTGGAACAGACTGCTTCTCTTTCAGAGAAACCCATGTGAGTTTCTTCCTAATGCTTGCAAGTAGCTTAAGGCACTTTCAAAGGAAAGTGATTTTCTCAGAAAGGACAGCATTTAGAAAGTGAAGCAACACTCCATTCACTTCGCACAGTGAATTGAAGTGTTGGAACAGACTGCTTCTCTTTCAGAGAAACGAATGTGAGTTTCTTCCTAATGCTTGCAAGTAGTTTAAGGCACTTTCAAAGGAAAGTGATTTTCTCTGAAAGGACAGCATTTTGAAAGTGAAGCAACACTCCATTCACTTCGCACAGTGAATTGAAGTGTTGGAAGAGACTGCTTCTCTTTTAGAGAAACGCATGTGAGTTTCTGTTGAATGCTTGTAAGTAGCTTAAGGCACTTTCAAAGGAAAGTGATTTTCTCTGAAAGGACAGCATTTAGAAAGTGAGGCAACACTCCATTCACTTCACACAGTGAATTGAAGTGTTGGAACAGACTGCTTCCTTTTAGAGAAACGCATGTGTGTTTCTTCCTAATGCTTGCAAGTAGCTTAAGGCACTTTCAAAGGAAAGTGATTTTCTCTGAAAGGACAGCATTTAGAAAGTGAAGTAACACTCCATTCACTTCGCACAAAGAATTGAAGTATTGGAACAGACTGCTTCTCTTTCATAGAAACGCATTAGTGTTTCTTGTGAATGCTTGCAAGTAGCTTAAGGCACTTTCAAAGAAAGTGATTTTCTCTGAAAGGACAGCATTTAGAATGTGAAGCAACACTCCATTCACTTCGCACAGTAAATTGAAGTGTTGGAACAGACTGCTTCTCTTTCAGAGAAACGCATGTGAGTTTCTTCCTAATGCTTGCAAGTAGCTTAAGGCACTTTCAAAGGAAAGTGATTTTCTCTGAAAGGACAGCATTTAGAAAGTGGAGCAACACTCCATTCACTTCGCACAGTGAATTGAAGTATTGGAACAGACTGCTTCTCTTTCAGAGAAATGCATGTGAGTTTCTGTTGAATTCTTGTAAGTAGCTTAAGGCACTTTCAAAGGAAAGTGATTTTCTCTTAAAGGACAGCCTTTAGAATGTGAAGCAACACTCCATTCACTTCGCACAGTGAATTGAAGTGTTAGAAAATAAGGCTTCTCTTTCAGAGAAATGCATGTGAGTTTCTTTTGAATGCTTGAAAGTTGCTTAAGGCACTTTCAATGGAAAGTGATTTTCTCTGAAAGTACAGCATTTAGAAAGTGAAGCAACACTCCATTCACTTCGCACAGTGAAATGAAGTGTTGGAACAGAGTGCTTCTCTTTCAGAGAAACGCATGTGAGTTTCTTCCTAATGCTTGTAAGTAGCTTAAGGCACTTTCAAAGGAAAGTGATTTCCTCTGAAAGGACAGCATTTAGAAAGTGAAACAACACTCCATTCACTTCGCACAGAGAAATGAAGTGTTGGAACAGACTGCTTCTCTTTCAGAGGAATGCATGTGAGTTTTTTGTGAATGTTTGTAAGTAGATTAAGGCACTTTCCAAGGAAAGTGATTTCCTCTGAAAGGACAGCATTAATAAAGTGAAGCAACACTCCATTAACTTCGCACAGTGAATTGAAGTGTTGGAACAGACTCCTTCTCTTTCAGAGAAACGCATGTGAGTTTCTTCCTAATGCTTGTAAGTAGCCTAAGGCACTTTCAAAGGAAAGTGATTTTCTCTGAAAGTACAGCATTTAGAAAGTGAAGCAACACTCCATTCACTTCGCACAGTGAAATGAAGTGTTGGAACAGACTGCTTCTCTTTCATAGAAACGCATTAGTGTTTCTTGTGAATGCTTGCAAGTAGCTTAAGGCACTTTCAAAGGAAAGTGATTTTCTCTGAAAGGACAGCATTTAGAAAGTGAAGCAACACTCCATTCACTTCGCACAGTGAATTGAAGTGTTGGAACAGACTGCTTCTCTTTCAGAGAAATGCATATGAGTGTCTGTTGAATGCTTGTAAGTAGTTCAAGGCTCTTTCAAAGGAAAGTGATTTTCTCTGAAAGGACAGCATTTAGAAAGTGAAGTAACATTCCATTCACTTCGCACAGTGAATTGAAGTGTTGGAACAGACTGCTTCTCTTTCAGAGAAATGCATGTGAGTTTCTGTTGAATGCTTGTAAGTAGCTTAAGGCACTTTCAAAGGAAAGTGATTTTCTCTTAAAGGACAGCCTTTAGAATGTGAAGCAACACTCCATTCACTTCGCACAGTGAATTGAAGTGTTGGAAAATAAGGCTTCTCTTTCAGAGAAATGCATGTGAGTTTCTTGTGAATGCTTGAAAGTTGCTTAAGGCACTTTCAATGGAAAGTGATTTTCTCTGAAAGTACAGCATTTAGAAAGTGAAGCAACACTCCATTCACTTCGCACAGTGAAATGAAGTGTTGGAACAGAGTGCTTCTCTTTCAGAGAAACGCATGTGAGTTTCTTCCTAATGCTTGTAAGTAGCTTAAGGCACTTTCAAAGGAAAGTGATTTCCTCTGAAAGGACAGCATTTAGAAAGTGAAACAACACTCCATTCACTTCGCACAGAGAAATGAAGTGTTGGAACAGACTGCTTCTCTTTCAGAGGAATGCATGTGAGTTTTTTGTGAATGTTTGTAAGTAGATTAAGGCACTTTCCAAGGAAAGTGATTTCCTCTGAAAGGACAGCATTAATAAAGTGAAGCAACACTCCATTCACTTCGCACAGTGAATTGAAGTGTTGGAACAGACTCCTTCTCTTTCAGAGAAACGCATGTGAGTTTCTTCCTAATGCTTGCAAGTAGCCTAAGGCACTTTCAAAGGAAAGTGATTTTCTCTGAAAGGACAGCATTTAGAAAGTGAAGCAACACTCCATTCACTTCGTGCAGTGAATTTAAGTGTTGGAACAGAGTGATTCTCTTTCATATAAACGCATTAGTGTTTCTTGTGAATGCTTGAAATTTGCTTTAGGCACTTTCAAAGGAAAGTGATTTTCTCTGAAAGGACAGCATTTAGAAAGTGAAGCAAACTCCATTCACTTCGCACAGTGAATTGAAGTGTTGGAACAGACTGCATCTCTGTCAGAGAAACGCATATGAGTTTCTGTTGTATGCTTGCAAGTAGCTTAAGGCACTTTCAAAGGAAAGTGATTTTCTCTGAAAGGACAGCATTTAGAAAGTGAGGCAACACTCCTTTCACTTCGCACAGTGAATTGAAGTGTTGGAACAGAGTGCTTCTCTTTCATAGAAACGCATTAATGTTTCTTGTGAATGCTTGCAAGTTGCTTAAGGCACTTTCAAAGGAAAGTGATTTTCTCTGAAAGGACAGCATTTAGAAAGAGAAGCAACACTCCATTCACTTTGCACAGTTAATTGAAGTGTTGGAGCAGACTGCTTCTCTTTCAGAGAAACGCATGTGTGTTTCCTGTGAATGCTTGAAAGTATCTTAAGGCACTTTCAAAGGAAAGTGATTTTCTCTGAAAGGAGATCATTTAGAAAGTGAAGTAACATTCCATTCACTTCGCACAGTGAATTGAAGTGTTGGAACAGACTGCTTCTCTTTCAGAGAAATGCATATGAGTGTCTGTTGAATGCTTGTAAGTAGTTCAAGGCTCTTTCAAAGGAAAGTGATTTTCTCTGAAAGGACAGCATTTAGAAAGTGAAGTAACATTCCATTCACTTCGCACAGTGAATTGAAGTGTTGGAACAGACTGCTTCTCTTTCAGAGAAATGCATGTGATTTTCTGTTGAATGCTTGTAAGTAGCTCAAGGCTCTTTCAAAGGAAAGTGATTTTCTCTGAAAGGACAGCATTTAGAAAGTAAAGCAACACTCCATTCACTTCGCACAGTGAATTGAAGTATTGGAACAGACTGCTTCTCTTTCAGAGAAATGCATGTGAGTTTCTGTTGAATTCTTGTAAGTAGCTTAAGGCACTTTCAAAGGAAAGTGATTTTCTCTTAAAGGACAGCCTTTAGAATGTGAAGCAACACTCCATTCACTTCGCACAGTGAATTGAAGTGTTGGAAAATAAGGCTTCTCTTTCAGAGAAATGCATGTGAGTTTCTTGTGAATGCTTGAAAGTTGCTTAAGGCACTTTCAAAGGAAAGTGATTTTCTCTGAAAGTACAGCATTTAGAAAGTGAAGCAACACTCCATTCACTTCGCACTGTGAATTGAAGTGTTGGAACAGAGTGCTTCACTTTCAGAGAAACGCATGTGAGTTTTTTCCTAATGCTTGTAAGTAGCTTAAGGCTCTTTCAAAGGAAAGTGATTTCCTCTGAAAGGACAGCATTTAGAAAGTGAAACAACACACCATTCACCTCGCACAGAGAAATGAAGTGTTGGAACAGACTGCTTCTCTTTCAGAGAAATGCATGTGAGTTTTTTGTGAATGTTTGTAAGTAGATTAAGGCACTATCCAAGGAAAGTGATTTCCTCTGAAAGGACAGCATTTAGAAAGTGAAGCAACACTCCATTAACTTCGCACAGTGAATTGAAGTGTTGGAACAGACTCCTTCTCTTTCAGAGAAATGCTTGTGAGTTTCTTCCTAATGCTTGCAAGTAGCCTAAGGCACTTTCAAAGGAAAGTGATTTTCTCTGAAAGGACAGCATTTAGAAAGAGAAGCAACACTCCATTCCCTTCGTGCAGTGAATTGAAGTGTTGGAACAGAGTGATTCTCTTTCATATAAACGCATTAGTGTTTCTTGTGAATGCTTGCAATTTGCTTTAGGCACTTTCAAAGGAAAGTGATTTTCTCTGAAAGGACAGCATTTAGAAAGTGAAGCAACACTCCATTCACTTCGCACAGTGAATTGAAGTGTTGGAACAGACTTCTTCTGTTTCAGAGAAACGCATGTGAGTTTCTGTTGAAAGATTGTAAGTAGCTTAAGGCACTTTCAAAGGAAAGTGATTTTCTCTGAAAGGACAGCATTTAGAAAGTGAAGCAACACTCCATTCACTTCGCACAGTGAATTGAAGTGTTGAAACAGACTGCTTCTTTTTCAGAGAAATGCATGTGAGTTTCTGTGAATGCTCGTAAGTAGCTCAAGGCTCTTTCAAAGGAAAGTGATTTCCTCTGAAAGGACAGCATTTAGAAAGTAAAGCAACACTTCATTCCCTTCGTGCAATGAATTGAAGTGTTGAAACAGACTGCTTCTCTTTCATAGAAACGCATTAGTGTTTCTTGTGAATGCTTGCAAGTAGCTTAAGGAACTTTCAAAGGAAAGTGATTTTCTCTGAAAGGACAGCATTTAGAAAGTGAAGCAACACTCCATTCACTTCGCACAGTGAATTGAAGAGTTGGAACAGAGTGCTTCTCTTTCAGAGAAACGCATGTGAGTTTCTGTTGAATGCTTGTAAGTAGCTTAAGGCACTTTCAAAGGAAAGTGATTTTCTCTGAAAGGACAGCATTTAGAAAGTGAATCAACACTCCATTCACTTCGCACAGTGAATTGAAGTGTTGGAACAGACTGCTTCTCTTTCTGAGAAACGCATGTGAGTTTCTTCCTAATGCTTGCAAGTAGCTTAAGGCACTTTCAAAGGAAAGTGATTTTCTCTGAAAAGACAGCATTTAGAAAGTGAAGCAAGACTCCATTCACTTCGCAGAGTGAATTGAAGTATTGGAACAGACAGCTTCTCTTTCAGAGAAAGGCATGTGAGTTTCTGGTGAATGCTTGTAAGTAGCTTAAGGCACTTTCAAAGGAAAGTGATTTTCCCTGAAAGGACAGCATTTAGAAAGTGAAGCAACACTCCATTCACTTCGAGCAGTGAATTGAAGTGTTGGAACAGACTGCTTCTCTTTCAGAGAAACGCATGTGAGTTTCTTGTGAATGCTTGCAAGTTGCTTAAGGAACTTTCAAAGGAAAGTGATTTTCTCTGAAAGGACAGCATTTAGAAAGTGAAGCAACACTCCATTCACTTCGCACATTGAATTGAAGTGTTGGAACACACTGCTTGTCTTTCATAGAAACGCATTAGTGTTTCTTGTGAATGCTTGCAAGTAGCTTAAGGCACTTTCAAAGGAAAGTGATTTTCTCTGAAAGGACAGCATTTAGAAAGTGAAGAACCACTCCATTCACTTCGATCTGTGAATTGAAGGGTTGGAACAGAATGCTTCTCTTTCAGAGAAACGCATGTGAGTTTCTTCCTAATGCTTGCAAGTAGCTTAAGGCACTTTCAAAGGATAGTGATTTTCTCTGAAAGGACAGTATTTAGAAAGTGAGGCAACACTCCATTCACTTTGCCCAGTGAATTGAAGTGTTGTAACAGATTGCTTCTCTTTCAGAGAAATACATGTGAGTTTCTGGTGAATGCTTGTAAGTAGCTTATTGCAATTTC
The DNA here is from genome assembly GCF_982192425.1 of Myodes glareolus. Lineage (NCBI taxonomy): Eukaryota > Metazoa > Chordata > Mammalia > Rodentia > Cricetidae > Myodes > Myodes glareolus. The sequence goes on from NW_028263311.1 coordinate 48,848, forward strand.
AAAGGAACATGATTTTCTCTGAAAGGACAGCATTTAGAAAGTGAAGCAACACTCCATTCACTTCGCGCAATGAATTGAAGTGTTGGAAGAGAAGGCTTCTCTTTCAGAGAAATGCATGTGAATTTCTTGTGAATGCTTGAAAGTTGCTTAAGGCACTTTCAAACAAAAGTGATTTTCTCTGAAAGGACAGGATTTAGAAAGTGAAGCACCACTCCATTCACTTCGCACAGTGAATTGAAGTGTTGGAACAGACTGCTTCTCTTTCCGAGAAACGCGTGTGAGTTTCTTCCTAATGCTTGCAAGTAGCTTAAGGCACTTTCAAAGGAAAGTGATTTTCTCTGAAAGGACAGCATTTAGAAAGTGAAGCAACACTCCATTCACTTCGCACAGTGAATTGAAGTGTTGGAACAGACTGCTTCTCTTTCAGAGAAACGCATGTGAGTTTCTTCCTAATGCTTGCAAGTAGTTTAAGGCACTTTCAAAGGAAAGTGATTTTCTCTGAAAGGACAGCATTTAGAAAGTGAAGCAACACTCCATTCACTTCGCACAGTGAATTGAAGTGTTGGAACAGACTGCTTCTCTTTCAGAGAAACGCATGTGAGTTTCTGTTGAATGCTTGTAAGTAGCTTAAGGCACTTTCAAAGGAAAGTGATTTAGTCTGAAAGGACAGCATTTAGAAAGTGAGGCAACACTCCATTCACTTCAAACAGTGAATTGAAGTGTTGGAACAGACTGCTTCCTTTTAGAGAAATGCATGTGTGTTTCTTCCTAATGATTGCAAGTAGCTTAAGGCACTTTCAAAGGAAAGTGATTTTCTCTGAAAGGACAGCATTTAGAAAGTGGAGCAACACTCCATTCACTTCGCACAGTGAATTGAAGTATTGGAACAGACTGCTTCTCTTTCAGAGAAATGCATGTGAGTTTCTGTTGAATTCTTGTAAGTAGCTTAAGGCACTTTCAAAGGAAAGTGATTTTCTCTTAAAGGACAGCCTTTAGAATGTGAAGCAACACTCCATTCACTTCGCACAGTGAATTGACGTGTTGGAAAATAAGGCTTCTCTTTCAGAGAAATGCATGTGAGTTTCTTGTGAATGCTTGAAAGTTGCTTAAGGCACTTTCAAAGGAAAGTGATTTTCTCTGAAAGTACAGCATTTAGAAAGTGAAGCAACACTCCATTCACTTCGCACTGTGAATTGAAGTGTTGGAACAGAGTGCTTCACTTTCAGAGAAACGCATGTGAGTTTTTTCCTAATGCTTGTAAGTAGCTTAAGGCTCTTTCAAAGGAAAGTGATTTCCTCTGAAAGGACAGCATTTAGAAAGTGAAACAACACACCATTCACCTCGCACAGAGAAATAAAGTGTTGGAACAGACTGCTTCTCTTTCAGAGAAATGCATGTGAGTTTTTTGTGAATGTTTGTAAGTAGATTAAGGCACTATCCAAGGAAAGTGATTTCCTCTGAAAGGACAGCATTTAGAAAGTGAAGCAACACTCCATTAACTTCGCACAGTGAATTGAAGTGTTGGAACAGACTCCTTCTCTTTCAGAGAAATGCTTGTGAGTTTCTTCCTAATGCTTGCAAGTAGCCTAAGGCACTTTCAAAGGAAAGTGATTTTCTCTGAAAGGACAGCATTTAGAAAGAGAAGCAACACTCCATTCCCTTCGTGCAGTGAATTGAAGTGTTGGAACAGAGTGATTCTCTTTCATATAAACGCATTAGTGTTTCTTGTGAATGCTTGCAATTTGCTTTAGGCACTTTCAAAGGAAAGTGATTTTCTCTGAAAGGACAGCATTTAGAAAGTGAAGCAACACTCCATTCACTTCGCACAGTGAATTGAAGTGTTGGAACAGACTTCTTCTGTTTCAGAGAAACGCATGTGAGTTTCTGTTGAAAGCTTGTAAGTAGCTTAAGGCACTTTCAAAGGAAAGTGATTTTCTCTGAAAGGACAGCATTTAGAAAGTGAAGCAACACTCCATTCACTTCGCACAGTGAATTGAAGTGTTGAAACAGACTGCTTCTTTTTCAGAGAAATGCATGTGAGTTTCTGTGAATGCTCGTAAGTAGCTCAAGGCTCTTTCAAAGGAAAGTGATTTCCTCTGAAAGGACAGCATTTAGAAAGTAAAGCAACACTTCATTCCCTTCGTGCAATGAATTGAAGTGTTGAAACAGACTGCTTCTCTTTCATAGAAACGCATTAGTGTTTCTTGTGAATGCTTGCAAGTAGCTTAAGGAACTTTCAAAGGAAAGTGATTTTCTCTGAAAGGACAGCATTTAGAAAGTGAAGCAACACTCCATTCACTTCGCACAGTGAATTGAAGTGTTGGAACAGAGTGCTTCTCTTTCAGAGAAACGCATGTGAGTTTCTGTTGAATGCTTGTAAGTAGCTTAAGGCACTTTCAAAGGAAAGTGATTTTCTCTGAAAGGACAGCATTTAGAAAGTGAATCAACACTCCATTCACTTCGCACAGTGAATTGAAGTGTTGGAACAGACTGCTTCTCTTTCTGAGAAACGCATGTGAGTTTCTTCCTAATGCTTGCAAGTAGCTTAAGGCACTTTCAAAGGAAAGTGATTTTCTCTGAAAAGACAGCATTTAGAAAGTGAAGCAAGACTCCATTCACTTCGCAGAGTGAATTGAAGTATTGGAACAGACAGCTTCTCTTTCAGAGAAAGGCATGTGAGTTTCTGGTGAATGCTTGTAAGTAGCTTAAGGCACTTTCAAAGGAAAGTGATTTTCTCTGAAAGGACAGCATTTAGAAAGTGAAGCAACACTCCATTCACTTCGAGCAGTGAATTGAAGTGTTGGAACAGACTGCTTCTCTTTCAGAGAAACGCATGTGAGTTTCTTGTGAATGCTTGCAAGTTGCTTAAGGAACTTTCTAAGGAAAGTGATTTTCTCTGAAAGGACAGCATTTAGAAAGTGAAGCAACACTCCATTCACTTCGCACATTGAATTGAAGTGTTGGAACACACTGCTTTTCTTTCATAGAAACGCATTAGTGTTTCTTGTGAATGCTTGCAAGTAGCTTAAGGCACTTTCAAAGGAAAGTGATTTTCTCTGAAAGGACAGCATTTAGAAAGTGAAGAACCACTCCATTCACTTCGAACTGTGAATTGAAGGGTTGGAACAGAATGCTTCTCTTTCAGAGAAACGCATGTGAGTTTCTTCCTAATGCTTGCAAGTAGCTTAAGGCACTTTCAAAGGAAAGTGATTTTCTCTGAAAGGACAGTATTTAGAAAGTGAGGCAACACTCCATTCACTTTGCACAGTGAATTGAAGTGTTGGAACAGACTGCTTCTCTTTCTGAGAAACGCATGTGAGTTTCTTCCTAATGCTTGCAAGTAGCTTAAGGCACTTTCAAAGGAAAGTGATTTTCTCTGAAAAGACAGCATTTAGAAAGTGAAGCAAGACTCCATTCACTTCGCAGAGTGAATTGAAGTATTGGAACAGACAGCTTCTCTTTCAGAGAAAGGCATGTGAGTTTCTGGTGAATGCTTGTAAGTAGCTTAAGGCACTTTCAAAGGAAAGTGATTTTCTCTGAAAGGACAGCATTTAGAAAGTGAAGCAACACTCCATTCACTTCGCGCAGTGAATTGAAGTGTTGGAACAGACTGCTTCTCTTTCAGAGAAACGCATGTGAGTTTCTTGTGAATGCTTGCAAGTTGCTTAAGGAACTTTCAAAGGAAAGTGATTTTCTCTGAAAGGACAGCATTTAGAAAGTGAAGCAACACTCCATTCACTTCGCACATTGAATTGAAGTGTTGGAACACACTGCTTGTCTTTCATAGAAACGCATTAGTGTTTCTTGTGAATGCTTGCAAGTAGCTTAAGGCACTTTCAAAGGAAAGTGATTTTCTCTGAAAGGACAGCATTTAGAAAGTGAAGAACCACTCCATTCACTTCGAACTGTGAATTGAAGTGTTGGAACAGACTGCTTCTCTTTCCGAGAAACGCGTGTGAGTTTCTTCCTAATGCTTGCAAGTAGCTTAAGGCACTTTCAAAGGAAAGTGATTTTCTCTGAAAGGACAGCATTTAGAAAGTGAAGCAACACTCCATTCACTTCGCACAGTGAATTGAAGTGTTGGAACAGACTGCTTCTCTTTCAGAGAAACGCATGTGAGTTTCTTCCTAATGCTTGCAAGTAGTTTAAGGCACTTTCAAAGGAAAGTGATTTTCTCTGAAAGGACAGCATTTAGAAAGTGAAGCAACACTCCATTCACTTCGCACAGTGAATTGAAGTGTTGGAACAGACTGCTTCTCTTTCAGAGAAACGCATGTGAGTTTCTGTTGAATGCTTGTAAGTAGCTTAAGGCACTTTCAAAGGAAAGTGATTTAGTCTGAAAGGACAGCATTTAGAAAGTGAGGCAACACTCCATTCACTTCAAACAGTGAATTGAAGTGTTGGAACAGACTGCTTCCTTTTAGAGAAATGCATGTGTGTTTCTTCCTAATGATTGCAAGTAGCTTAAGGCACTTTCAAAGGAAAGTGATTTTCTCTGAAAGGACAGCATTTAGAAAGTGAAGTAACACTCCATTCACTTCGCACAAAGAATTGAAGTATTGGAACAGACTGCTTCTCTTTCATAGAAACGCATTAGTGTTTCTTGTGAATGCTTGCAAGTAGCTTAAGGCACTTTCAAAGGAAAGTGATTTTCTCTGAAAGGACAGCATTTAGAAAGTGAAGCAACACTCCATTCACTTCGCACAGTGAATTGAAGTGTTGGAACAGACTGCTTCTCTTTCAGAGAAACGCATGTGAGTTTCTTCCTAATGCTTGCAAGTAGCTTAAGGCACTTTCAAAGGAAAGTGATTTTCTCTGAAAGGACAGCATTTAGAAAGTGGAGCAACACTCCATTCACTTCGCACAGTGAATTGAAGTATTGGAACAGACTGCTTCTCTTTCAGAGAAATGCATGTGAGTTTCTGTTGAATTCTTGTAAGTAGCTTAAGGCACTTTCAAAGGAAAGTGATTTTCTCTTAAAGGACAGCCTTTAGAATGTGAAGCAACACTCCATTCACTTCGCACAGTGAATTGAAGTGTTGGAAAATAAGGCTTCTCTTTCAGAGAAATGCATGTGAGTTTCTTGTGAATGCTTGAAAGTTGCTTAAGGCACTTTCAAAGGAAAGTGATTTTCTCTGAAAGTACAGCATTTAGAAAGTGAAGCAACACTCCATTCACTTCGCACTGTGAATTGAAGTGTTGGAACAGAGTGCTTCACTTTCAGAGAAACGCATGTGAGTTTTTTCCTAATGCTTGTAAGTAGCTTAAGGCTCTTTCAAAAGAAAGTGATTTCCTCTGAAAGGACAGCATTTAGAAAGTGAAACAACACACCATTCACCTCGCACAGAGAAATGAAGTGTTGGAACAGACTGCTTCTCTTTCAGAGAAATGCATGTGAGTTTTTTGTGACTGTTTGTAAGTAGATTAAGGCACTATCCAAGGAAAGTGATTTCCTCTGAAAGGACAGCATTTAGAAAGTGAAGCAACACTCCATTAACTTCGCACAGTGAATTGAAGTGTTGGAACAGACTCCTTCTCTTTCAGAGAAATGCTTGTGAGTTTCTTGCTAATGCTTGCAAGTAGCCTAAGGCACTTTCAAAGGAAAGTGATTTTCTCTGAAAGGACAGCATTTAGAAAGAGAAGCAACACTCCATTCCCTTCGTGCAGTGAATTGAAGTGTTGAACAGAGTGATTCTCATTCATATAAACGCATTAGTGTTTCTTGTGAATGCTTGCAATTTGCTTTAGGCACTTTCAAAGGAAAGTGATTTTCTCTGAAAGGACAGCATTTAGAAAGTGAAGCAACACTCCATTCACTTCGCACAGTGAATTGAAGTGTTGGAACAGACTTCTTCTGTTTCAGAGAAACGCATGTGAGTTTCTGTTGAAAGCTTGTAAGTAGCTTAAGGCACTTTCAAAGGAAAGTGATTTTCTCTGAAAGGACAGCATTTAGAAAGTGAAGCAACACTCCATTCACTTCGCACAGTGAATTGAAGTGTTGAAACAGACTGCTTCTTTTTCAGAGAAATGCATGTGAGTTTCTGTGAATGCTCGTAAGTAGCTCAAGGCTCTTTCAAAGGAAAGTGATTTCCTCTGAAAGGACAGCATTTAGAAAGTAAAGCAACACTTCATTCCCTTCGTGCAATGAATTGAAGTGTTGAAACAGACTGCTTCTCTTTCATAGAAACGCATTAGTGTTTCTTGTGAATGCTTGCAAGTAGCTTAAGGAACTTTCAAAGGAAAGTGATTTTCTCTGAAAGGACAGCATTTAGAAAGTGAAGCAACACTCCATTCACTTCGCACAGTGAATTGAAGTGTTGGAACAGACTGCATCTCTTTCAGAGAAACGCATATGAGTTTCTGTTGAATGCTTGCAAGTAGCTTAAGGCACTTTCAAAGGAAAGTGATTTTCTCTGTAAGGACAGCATTTAGAAAGTGAGGCAACACTCCTTTCACTTCGCACAGTGAATTGAAGTGTTGGAACAGAGTGCTTCTCTTTCATAGAAACGCATTAATGTTTCTTCTGAATGCTTGCAAGTTGCTTAAGGCACTTTCAAAGGAAAGTGATTTTCTCTGAAAGGACAGCATTTAGAAAGAGAAGCAACACTCCATTCACTTTGCACAGTGAATTGAAGTGTTGGAACAGACTGCTTCTCTTTCAGAGAAATGCATGTGAGTTTCTGTTGAATGCTTGTAAGTAGCTCAAGGCTCTTTCAAATGAAAGTGATTTTCTCTGAAAGGACAGCATTTAGAAAGTAAAGCAACACTCCATTCCCTTCGCGCAATGAATTGAAGTGTTGGAACAGACTGCTTCTCTTTCAGAGAAACGCATTAGTGTTTCTTGTGAATGCTTGCAAGTAGCATAAGGCACTTTCAAAGGAAAGTGATTTTCTCTGAAAGGACAGAATTTAGAAAGTGAAGCAACACTCCATTCACTTCGCACAGTGAATTGAAGTGTTGGAACAGACTGCTTCTCTTTCAGAGAAACGCATGTGAGTTTCTTCCTAATGCTTGCAAGTAGCTTAAGGCACTTTCAAAGGAAAGTGATTTTCTCTGAAAGGACAGCATTTAGAAAGTGAAGCAACACTCCATTCACTTCCCACAGTGAATTGAAGTGTTGGAACAGAGTGCTTCTCTTTCAGAGAAATGCATGTGAGTTTCTGTTGAATGCTTGTAAGTAGCTTAAGGCACTTTCAAAGGAAAGTGATTTTCTCTTAAAGGACAGCCTTTAGAATGTGAAGCAACACTCCATTCACTTCGCACAGTGAATTGAAGTGTTGGAAAATAAGGCTTCTCTTTCAGAGAAATGCATGTGAGTTTCTTGTGAATGCTTGAAAGTTGCTTAAGGCACTTTCAAAGGAAAGTGATTTTCTCTGAAAGGACAGTATTTAGAAAGTGAGGCAACACTCCATTCACTTTGCCCAGTGAATTGAAGTGTTGGAACAGACTGCTTCTCTTTCAGAGAAACGCATGTGAATTTCTGGTGAATGCTTGTAAGTAGCTTAAGGCACTTTCAAACAAAGTGATTTTCTCTGAAAAGACAGCATTTAGAAAGTGAAGCAACACTCCATTCACTTCGCACAGTGAATTGAAGTGTTGGAACAAACTGCTTCTCTTTCAGAGAAATGCATGGGAGTTTCTGTTGAATGCTTGTAAGTAGCTTAAGGCACCTTCAAAGGAAAGTGATTTTCTCTGAAAGGACAGCATTTAGAAAGTGAAGCAACACACCATTCACTTCGCACAGTGAAATGAAGTGTTGGAACAGACTGCTTCTCTTTCAGAGAAACGCATGTGAGTTTCTTCCTAATGCTTGCAAGTAGCTTAAGGCACTTTCAAAGGAAAGTGATTTTCTCTGAAAGGACAGCATTTAGAAAGTGAAGCAACACTCCATTCACTTCGCACAGTGAATTGAAGTGTTGGAACAGACTGCTTCTCTTTCAGAGAAACGCATGTGAGTTACTTGTGAATGCTTGCAATTTGCTTAAGTCACTTTCAAAGGAAAGTGATTTTCTCTGAAAGCACAGCATTTAGAAAGTGAAGCAACACTCCATTCACTTCGCACAGTGAATTGAAGTGTTGGAACAAACTGCTTCTCTTTCAGAGAAACGCATGTGAGTTTCTTCCTAATGCTTGCAAGTAGCTTAAGGCACTTTCAAAGGAAAGTGATATTTTCTGAAAAGACAGCATTTAGAAAGTGAAGCAACACTCCATTCACTTCGCACAGTGAATTGAAGTGTTGGAACAAACTGCTTCTCTTTCAGAGAAACGCATGTGAGTTTCTTCCTAATGCTTGCAAGCAGCTTAAGGCACTTTCAAAGGAAAGTGATTTTCTCTGAAAAGACAGCATTTAGAAAGTGAAGCAACACTCCATTCACTTCGCAGAGTGAATTGAAGTATTGGAACAGACAGCTTCTCTTTCAGAGAAACACATGTGAGTTTCTGGTGAATGCTTGTAAGTAGCTTAAGGCACTTTCAAAGGAAAGTGATTTTCTCTGAAAGGACAGCATTTAGAAAGTGAAGCAACACTCCATTCACTTCGAGCAGTGAATTGAAGTGTTGGAACAGACTGCTTCTCTTTCAGAGAAACGCATGTGAGTTTCTTGTGAATGCTTGCAAGTTGCTTAAGGAACTTTCAAAGGAAAGTGATTTTCTCTGAAAGGATAGCATTTAGAAAGTGAAGCAACACTCCATTCACTTCGCACATTGAATTGAAGTGTTGGAACACACTGCTTGTCTTTCATAGAAACGCATTAGTGTTTCTTGTGAATGCTTGCAAGTAGCTTAAGGCACTTTCAAAGGAAAGTGATTTTCTCTGAAAGGACAGCATTTAGAAAGTGAAGAACCACTCCATTCACTTCGAACTGTGAATTGAAGGGTTGGAACAGAATGCTTCTCTTTCAGAGAAACGCATGTGAGTTTCTTCCTAATGCTTGCAAGTAGCTTAAGGCACTTTCAAAGGAAAGTGATTTTCTCTGAAAGGACAGTATTTAGAAAGTGAGGCAACACTCCATTCACTTTGCCCAGTGAATTGAAGTGTTGGAACAGATTGCTTCTCTTTCAGAGAAATACATGTGAGTTTCTGGTGAATGCTTGTAAATAGCTTATTGCAATTTCAAAGGAACTTGATTTTCTCTGAAAGGACAGCATTTAGAAAGTGAAGCAACACTCCATTCACTTCGCGCAATGAATTGAAGTGTTGGAAGAGAAGGCTTCTCTTTCAGAGAAATGCATGTGAATTTCTTGTGAATGCTTGAAAGTTGCTTAAGACACTTTCAAAAAAAAGTGATTTTCTCTGAAAGGACAGGATTTAGAAAGTGAAGCACCACTCCATTCACTTCGCACAGTGAATTGAAGTGTTGGAACAGACTGCTTCTCTTTCAGAGAAACGCGTGTGAGTTTCTTCCTAATGCTTGCAAGTAGCTTAAGGCACTTTCAAAGGAAAGTGATTTTCTCTGAAAGGACAGCATTTAGAAAGTGAAGCAACACTCCATTCACTTCGCACAGTGAATTGAAGTGTTGGAACAGACTGCTTCTCTTTCAGCGAAACGCATGTGAGTTTCTGTTGAATGCTTGTAAGTAGCTTAAGGCACTTTCAAAGGAAAGTGATTTAGTCTGAAAGGACAGCATTTAGAAAGTGAGGCAACACTCCATTCACTTCAAACAGTGAATTGAAGTGTTGGAACAGACTGCTTCCTTTTAGAGAAACGCATGTGTGTTTCTTCCTAATGCTTGCAAGTAGCTTAAGGCACTTTCAAAGGAAAGTGATTTTCTCTGAAAGGACAGCATTTAGAAAGTGAAGTAACACTCCATTCACTTCGCACAAAGAATTGAAGTATTGGAACAGACTGCTTCTCTTTCATAGAAACGCATTAGTGTTTCTTGTGAATGCTTGCAAGTAGCTTAAGGCACTTTCAAAGGAAAGTGATTTTCTCTGAAAGGACAGTATTTAGAAAGTGAGGCAACACTCCATTCACTTTGCCCAGTGAATTGAAGTGTTGGAACAGATTGCTTCTCTTTCAGAGAAATACATGTGAGTTTCTGGTGAATGCTTGTAAGTAGCTTATTGCAATTTCAAAGGAACGTGATTTTCTCTGAAAGGACAGCATTTAGAAAGTGAAGCAACACTCCATTCACTTCGCGCAATGAATTGAAGTGTTGGAAGAGAAGGCTTCTCTTTCAGAGAAATGCATGTGAATTTCTTGTGAATGCTTGAAAGTTGCTTAAGACACTTTCAAAAAAAAGTGATTTTCTCTGAAAGGACAGGATTTAGAAAGTGAAGCACCACTCCATTCACTTCGCACAGTGAATTGAAGTGTTGGAACAGACTGCTTCTCTTTCAGAGAAACGCGTGTGAGTTTCTTCCTAATGCTTGCAAGTAGCTTAAGGCACTTTCAAAGGAAAGTGATTTTCTCTGAAAGGACAGCATTTAGAAAGTGAAGCAACACTCCATTCACTTCGCAAAGTGAATTGAAGTGTTGGAACAGACTGCTTCTCTTTCAGAGAAACGCATGTGCGTTACTTGTGAATGCTTGCAATTTGCTTAAGTCACTTTCAAAGGAAAGTGATTTTCTCTGAAAGCACAGCATTTAGAAAGTGAAGCAACACTCCATTCACTTCGCACAGTGAATTGAAGTGTTGGAACAAACTGCTTCTCTTTCAGAGAAACGCATGTGAGTTTCTTCCTAATGCTTGCAAGTAGCTTAAGGCACTTTCAAAGGAAAGTGATATTTTCTGAAAAGACAGCATTTAGAAAGTGAAGCAACACTCCATTCACTTCGCACAGTGAATTGAAGTATTGGAACAGACAGCTTCTCTTTCAGAGAAACACATGTGAGTTTCTGGTGAATGCTTGTAAGTAGCTTAAGGCACTTTCAAAGGAAAGTGATTTTCTCTGAAAGGACAGCATTTAGAAAGTGAAGCAACACTCCATTCACTTCGAGCAGTGAATTGAAGTGTTGGAACAGACTGCTTCTCTTTCAGAGAAACGCATGTGAGTTTCTTGTGAATGCTTGCAAGTTGCTTAAGGAACTTTCAAAGGAAAGTGATTTTCTCTGAAAGGACAGCATTTAGAAAGTGAAGCAACACTCCATTCACTTCGCACATTGAATTGAAGTGTTGGAACAGACTGCTTCTCTTTCATAGAAACGCATTAGTGTTTCTTGTGAATGCTTGCAAGTAGCTTAAGGCACTTTCAAAGGAAAGTGATTTTCTCTGAAAGGACTGCATTTAGAAAGTGAAGCAACACTCCATTCACTTCGCACAGTGAATTGAAGTGTTGGAACAGACTGCTTCTCTTTCATAGAAACGCATGTGAGTTTCTTCCTAATGCTTGCAAGTAGCTTAAGGCACTTTCAAAGGAAAGTGATTTTCTCTGAAAGGACAGCATTTAGAAAGTGAAGCAACACTCCATTCACTTCGCACAGTGAATTGAAGTATTGGAACAGACTGCTTCTCTTTCAGAGAAATGCATGTGAGTTTCTGTTGAATTCTTGTAAGTAGCTTAAGGCACTTTCAAAGGAAAGTGATTTTCTCTTAAAGGACAGCCTTTAGAATGTGAAGCAACACTCCATTCACTTCGCACAGTGAATTGAAGTGTTGGAAAATAAGGCTTCTCTTTCAGAGAAATGCATGTGAGTTTCTTGTGAATGCTTGAAAGTTGCTTAAGGCACTTTCAAAGGAAAGTGATTTTCTCTGAAAGTACAGCATTTAGAAAGTGAAGCAACACTCCATTCACTTCGCACTGTGAATTGAAGTGTTGGAACAGAGTGCTTCTCTTTCAGAGAAACGCATGTGAGTTTTTTCCTAATGCTTGTAAGTAGCTTAAGGCTCTTTCAAAGGAAAGTGATTTACTCTGAAAGGACAGCATTTAGAAAGTGAAACAACACACCATTCACCTCGCACAGAGAAATGAAGTGTTGGAACAGACTGCTTCTCTTTCAGAGAAATGCATGTGAGTTTTTTGTGAATGTTTGTAAGTAGATTAAGGCACTATCCAAGGAAAGTGATTTCCTCTGAAAGGACAGCATTTAGAAAGTGAAGCAACACTCCATTAACTTCGCACAGTGAATTGAAGTGTTGGAACAGACTCCTTCTCTTTCAGAGAAATGCATGTGAGTTTCTTCCTAATGCTTGCAAGTAGCCTAAGGCACTTTCAAAGGAAAGTGATTTTCTCTGAAAGGACAGCATTTAGAAAGTGAGGCAACACTCCTTTCACTTCGCACAGTGAATTGAAGTGTTGGAACAGAGTGCTTCTCTTTCATAGAAACGCATTAATGTTTCTTGTGAATGCTTGCAAGTTGCTTAAGGCACTTTCAAAGGTAAATGATTTTCTCTGAAAGGACAGCATTTAGAAAGAGAAGCAACACTCCATTCACTTTGCACAGTTAATTGAAGTGTTGGAGCAGACTGCTTCTCTTTCAGAGAAACGCATGTGTGTTTCCTGTGAATGCTTGAAAGTAGCTTAAGGCACTTTCAAAGGAAAGTGATTTTCTCTGAAAGGAGAGCATTTAGAAAGCGAAGTAACATTCCATTCACTTCGCACAGTGAATTGAAGTGTTGGAACAGACTGCTTCTCTTTCAGAGAAATGCATATGAGTGTCTGTTGAATGCTTGTAAGTAGCTCAAGGCTCTTTCAAAGGAAAGTGATTTTCTCTGAAAGGACAGCATTTAGAAAGTAAAGTAACATTCCATTCACTTCGCACAGTGAATTGAAGTGTTGGAACAGACTGCTTCTCTTTCAGAGAAATGCATGTGAGTTTCTGTTGAATGCTTGTAAGTAGCTCAAGGCTCTTTCAAAGGAAAGTGATTTTCTCTGAAAGGACAGCATTTAGAAAGTAAAGCAACACTCCATTCCCTTCGCGCAATGAATTGAAGTGTTGGAACAGACTGCTTCTCTTTCAGAGAAACGCATTAGTGTTTCTTGTGAATGGTTGCAAGTAGCTTAAGGCACTTTCAAATGAAAGTGATTTTCTCTGAAAGGACAGAATTTAGAAAGTGAAGCAACACTCCATTCACTTCGCACAGTGAATTGAAGTGTTGGAACAGACTGCTTCTCTTTCAGAGAAACGCATGTGAGTTTCTTCCTAATGCTTGCAAGTAGCTTAAGGCACTTTCAAAGGAAAGTGATTTTCTCTGAAAGGACAGCATTTAGAAAGTGAAGCAACACTCCATTCACTTCCCACAGTGAATTGAAGTGTTGGAACAGAGTGCTTCTCTTTCAGAGAAATGCATGTGAGTTTCTGTTGAATGCTTGTAAGTAGCTTAAGGCACTTTCAAAGGAAAGTGATTTTCTCTGAAAGGACAGCCTTTAGAATGTGAAGCAACACTCCATTCACTTCGCACAGTGAATTGAAGTGTTGGAAAATAAGGCTTCTCTTTCAGAGAAATGCATGTGAGTTTCTTGTGAATGCTTGAAAGTTGCTTAAGGCACTTTCAAAGGAAAGTGATTTTCTCTGAAAGGACAGTATTTAGAAAGTGAGGCAACACTCCATTCACTTTGCCCAGTGAATTGAAGTGTTGGAACAGACTGCTCCTCTTTCAGAGAAACGCATGTGAATTTCTGGTGAATGCTTGTAAGTAGCTTAAGGCACTTTCAAACAAAGTGATTTTCTCTGAAAAGACAGCATTTAGAAAGTGAAGCAACACTCCATTCACTTCGCACAGTGAATTGAAGTGTTGGAACAAACTGCTTCTCTTTCAGAGAAATGCATGGGAGTTTCTGTTGAATGCTTGTAAGTAGCTTAAGGCACTTTCAAAGGAAAGTGATTTTCTCTGAAAGGACAGCATTTAGAAAGTGAAGCAACACTCCATTCACTTCGCACAGTGAAATGAAGTGTTGGAACAGACTGCTTCTCTTTCAGAGAAACGCATGTGAGTTTCTTCCTAATGCTTGCAAGTAGCTTAAGGCACTTTCAAAGGAAAGTGATTTTCTCTGAAAGGACAGCATTTAGAAAGTGAAGCAACACTCCATTCACTTCGCACAGTGAATTGAAGTGTTGGAACAGACTGCTTCTCTTTCAGAGAAACGCATGTGAGTTTCTTGTGAATGCTTGCAATTTGCTTAAGTCACTTTCAAAGGAAAGTGATTTTCTCTGAAAGCACAGCATTTAGAACGTGAAGCAACACTCCATTCACTTCGCACAGTGAATTGAAGTGTTGGAACAAACTGCTTCTCTTTCAGAGAAACGCATGTGAGTTTCTTCCTAATGCTTGCAAGTAGCTTAAGGCACTTTCAAAGGAAAGTGATTTTCTCTGAAAAGACAGCATTTAGAAAGTGAAGCAACACTCCATTCACTTCGCACAGTGAATTGAAGTGTTGGAACAAACTGCTTCTCTTTCAGAGAAACGCATGTGAGTTTCTTCCTAATGCTTGCAAGTAGCTTAAGGCACTTTCAAAGGAAAGTGATTTTCTCTGAAAAGACAGTATTTAGAAAGTGAAGCAACACTCCATTCACTTCAAACAGTGAATTGAAGTATTGGAACAGACAGCTTCTCTTTCAGAGAAACACATGTGAGTTTCTTCCTAATGCTTGCAAGTAGCTTAAGGCACTTTCAAAGGAAAGTGATTTTCTCTGAAAGGACAGCATTTAGAAAGTGAAGCAACACTCCATTCACTTCGCACATTGAATTGAAGTGTTGGAACACACTGCTTGTCTTTCATAGAAACACATTAGTGTTTCTTGTGAATGCTTGCAAGTAGCTTAAGGCACTTTCAAAGGAAAGTGATTTTCTCTGAAAGGACAGCATTTAGAAAGTGAAGAACCACTCCATTCACTTCGAACTGTGAATTGAAGGGTTGGAACAGAATGCTTCTCTTTCAGAGAAACGCATGTGAGTTTCTTCCTAATGCTTGCAAGTAGCTTAAGGCACTTTCAAAAGAAAGTGATTTTCTCTGAAAGGACAGTATTTAGAAAGTGAGGCAACACTCCATTCACTTTGCCCAGTGAATTGAAGTGTTGGAACAGATTGCTTCTCTTTCAGAGAAATACATGTGAGTTTCTGGTGAATGCTTGTAAGTAGCTTATTGCAATTTCAAAGGAACGTGATTTTCTCTGAAAGGACAGCATTTAGAAAGTGAAGCAACACTCCATTCACTTCGCGCAATGAATTGAAGTGTTGGAAGAGAAGGCTTCTCTTTCAGAGAAATGCATGTGAATTTCTTGTGAATGCTTGAAAGTTGCTTAAGGCACTTTCAAACAAAAGTGATTTTCTCTGAAAGGACAGGATTTAGAAAGTGAAGCACCACTCCATTCACTTCGCACAGTAAATTGAAGTGTTGGAACAGACTGCTTCTCTTTCAGAGAAACGCGTGTGAGTTTCTTCCTAATGCTTGCAAGTAGCTTAAGGCACTTTCAAAGGAAAGTGATTTTCTCTGAAAGGACAGCATTTAGAAAGTGAAGCAACACTCCATTCACTTCGCACAGTGAATTGAAGTGTTGGAACAGACTGTTTCTCTTTCAGAGAAACGCATGTGAGTTTCTTCCTAATGCTTGCAAGTAGTTTAAGGCACTTTCAAAGGAAAGTGATTTTCTCTGAAAGGACAGCATTTAGAAAGAGAAGCAACACTCCATTCACTTCGCACAGTGAATTGAAGTGTTGGAACAGACTGCTTCTCTTTCAGAGAAATGCATGTGAGTTTCTGTTGAATGCTTGTAAGTAGCTTAAGGCACTTTCAAAGGAAAGTGATTTAGTCTGAAAGGACAGCATTTAGAAAGTGAGGCAACACTCCATTCACTTCAAACAGTGAATTGAAGTGTTGGAACAGACTGCTTCCTTTTAGAGAAACGCATGTGTGTTTCTTCCTAATGCTTGCAAGTAGCTTAAGGCACTTTCAAAGGAAAGTGATTTTCTCTGAAAGGACAGCATTTAGAAAGTGAAGTAACACTCCATTCACTTCGCACAAAGAATTGAAGTATTGGAACAGACTGCTTCTCTTTCATAGAAACGCATTAGTGTTTCTTGTGAATGCTTGCAAGTAGCTTAAGGCACTTTCAAAGGAAAGTGATTTTCTCTGAAAGGACAGCATTTAGAATGTGAAGCAACACTCCATTCACTTCGCACAGTGAATTGAAGTGTTGGAACTGACTGCTTCTCTTTCAGAGAAACGCATGTGAGTTTCTTCCTAATGCTTGCAAGTAGCTTAAGGCACTTTCAAAGGAAAGTGATTTTCTCTGAAAGGACAGCATTTAGAAAGTGGAGCAACACTCCATTCACTTCGCACAGTGAATTGAAGTATTGGAACAGACTGCTTCTCTTTCAGAGAAATGCATGTGAGTTTCTGTTGAATTCTTGTAAGTAGCTTAAGGCACTTTCAAAGGAAAGTGATTTTCTCTTAAAGGACAGCCTTTAGAATGTGAAGCAACACTCCATTCACTTCGCACAGTGAATTGAAGTGTTGGAAAATAAGGCTTCTCTTTCAGAGAAATGCATGTGAGTTTCTTGTGAATGCGTGAAAGTTGCTTAAGGCACTTTCAAAGGAAAGTGATTTTCTCTGAAAGTACAGCATTTAGAAAGTGAAGCAACACTCCATTCACTTCGCACTGTGAATTGAAGTGTTGGAACAGAGTGCTTCTCTTTCAGAGAAACGCATGTGAGTTTTTTCCTAATGCTTGTAAGTAGCTTAAGGCTCTTTCAAAGGAAAGTGATTTCCTCTGAAAGGACAGCATTTAGAAAGTGAAACAACACACCATTCACCTCGCACAGAGAAATGAAGTGTTGGAACAGACTGCTTCTCTTTCAGAGAAATGCATGTGAGTTTTTTGTGAATGTTTGTAAGTAGATTAAGGCACTATCCAAGGAAAGTGATTTACTCTGAAAGGACAGCATTTAGAAAGTGAAGCAACACTCCATTAACTTCGCACAGTGAATTGAAGTGTTGGAACAGACTCCTTCTCTTTCAGAGAAATGCATGTGAGTTTCTTCCTAATGCTTGCAAGTAGCCTAAGGCACTTTCGAAGGAAAGTGATTTTCTCTGAAAGGACAGCATTTAGAAAGAGAAGCAACACTCCATTCCCTTCGTGCAGTGAATTGAAGTGTTGGAACAGAGTGATTCTCTTTCATATAAACGCATTAGTGTTTCTTGTGAATGCTTGCAATTTGCTTTAGGCACTTTCAAAGGAAAGTGATTTTCTCTGAAAGGACAGCATTTAGAAAGTGAAGCAACACTCCATTCACTTCGCACAGTGAATTGAAGTGTTGGAACAGACTTCTTCTGTTTCAGAGAAACGCATGTGAGTTTCTGTTGAAAGCTTGTAAGTAGCTTAAGGCACGTTCAAAGGAAAGTGATTTTCTCTGAAAGGACAGCATTTACAAAGTGAAGCAACACTCCATTCACTTCACACAGTGAATTGAAGTGTTGGAACAGACTGCTTCTCTTTCAGAGAAACGCATGTGAGCTTCTTCCTAGCAAGTAGCTTAAGGCACTTTCAAAGGAAAGTGATTTTCTCTGAAAGGACAGCATTTAGAAAGTGAAGCAACACTCCATTCACTTCGCACAGTGAATTGAAGTGTTGAAACAGACTGCTTCTTTTTCAGAGAAATGCATGTGAGTTTCTGTGAATGCTCGTAAGTAGCTCAAGGCTCTTTCAAAGGAAAGTGATTTTCTCTGAAAGGACAGCATTTAGAAAGTAAAGCAACACTTCATTCCCTTCGTGCAATGAATTGAAGTGTTGAAACAGACTGCTTCTCTTTCATAGAAACGCATTAGTGTTTCTTGTGAATGCTTTCAAGTAGCTTAAGGCACTTTCAATGGAAAGTGATTTTCTCTGAAAGGACAGCATTTAGAAAGTGAAGCAACACTCCATTCACTTCGCACAGTGAATTGAAGGGTTGGGACAGAATGCTTCTCTTTCAGAGAAACGCATGTGAGTTTCTTCCTAATGCTTGCAAGTAGCTGAAGGCACTTTCAAAGGAAAGTGATTTTCTCTGAAAGGACAGTATTTAGAAAGTGAGGCAACACTCCATTCACTTTGCCCAGTGAATTGAAGTGTTGGAACAGATTGCTTCTCTTTCAGAGAAATACATGTGAGTTTCTGGTGAATGCTTGCAAGTAGCTTAAGGCAATTTCAAAGGAACGTGATTTTCTCTGAAAGGACAGCATTTAGAAAATGAAGCAACACTCCATTCACTTCGCACAGTGAATTGAAGTGTTGGAAGAGAAGGCTTCTCTTTCAGAGAAATGCATGTGAATTTCTTGTGAATGCTTGAAAGTTGCTTAGGGCACTTTCAAACAAAAGTGATTTTCTCTGAAAGGACAGGATTTAGAAAGTGAAGCACCACTCCATTCACTTCGCACAGTGAATTGAAGTGTTGGAACAGACTGCTTCTATTTCAGAGAAACGCATGTGTGCTTCCTGTGAATGCTTGAAAGTAGCTTAAAGCACTTTCAAAGGAAAGTGATTTTCTCTGAAAGGACATCATTTAGAAAGTGAAGAAACACTCCATTCACTTCGCACAGAGTTGAAGTTTTGGAACAGATTTCTTCTCTTTCAGAGAAATGCATGTGAGTTTCTGTTGAATGCTTGTAAGTAGCTTAAGACACTTTCAAAGGAAAGTGATTTTCTCTGAAAGGACAGCATTTAGAAAGTGAAGCAACACTCCATTCCCTTCGTGCAGTGAATTGAAGTGTTGGAACAGACTGCTTGTCTTTCATAGAAACGCATTAGTATTTTTTGTGAATGCTTGCAAGAAGCTTAAGGCACTTTCAAATGAAAGTGATTTTCTCTGAAAGAACAGCATTTAGAAAGTGAAGCAACACTCCATTCACTTCGCACAGTGAATTGAAGTGTTGGAACAGAATGCTTCTTTTTCAGAGAAACGCATGTGAGTTTCTTCCTAATGCTTGCAAGAAGCTTAAGGCACTTTCAAAGGAAAGTGATTTTCTCTGAAAGGACAGCATTTCGAAAGTGAGGCAACACTCCATTCACTTCGCACAGTGAATTGAAGTGTTGGAACAGATTGCTTCTCTTTCAGAGAAACACATGTTAGTTTCTGGTGAATGCTTGTAAGTAGCTTAAGGCAATTTCAAAGGAACGTGATTTACACTGAAAGGACAGCATTTAGAAAGTGAAGCAACACTCCATTCACTTCGCACAGTGAATTGAAGTGTTGGAAGAGATGGCTTCTCTTTCAGAGAAATGCATGTGAATTTCTTGTGAATGCTTGAAAGTTGCTTAAGGCACTTTCAAACAAAAGTGATTTTCTCGGAAAGGACAGGATTTAGAAAGTGAAGCAACACTCCATTCACTTCGCACAGTGAATTGAAGTGTTGGAACAGACTGCTTCTATTTCAGAGAAACGCATGTGTGTTTCCTGTGAATGCTTGAAAGTAGCTTAAGGCACTTTCAAAGGAAAGTGATTTTCTCTGAAAGGAGAGCATTTAGAAAGTGAAGTAACATTCCATTCACTTCGCACAGTGAATTGAAGTGTTGGAACAGACTGCTTCTCTTTCAGAGAAATGCATATGAGTGTCTGTTGAATGCTTGTAAGTAGCTCAAGGCTCTTTCAAAGGAAAGTGATTTTCTCTGAAAGGACAGCATTTAAAAAGTGAAGTAACATTCCATTCACTTCGCACAGTGAATTGAAGTGTTGGAACAGACTGCTTCTCTTTCAGAGAAATGCATGTGAGTTTCTGTTGAATGCTTGAAAGTAGCTCAAGACACTTTCAAAGGAAAGTGATTTTCTCTGAAAGGACAGCATTTAGAAAGTAAAGCAACACTCCATTCCCTTCGCGCAATGAATTGAAGTGTTGGAACAGACTGCTTCTCTTTCAGAGAAACGCATTAGTGTTTCTTGTGAATGCTTGCAAGTAGCTTAAGGCACTTTCAAAGGAAAGTGATTTTCTCTGAAAGGACAGCATTTAGAAAGTGAAGCAACACTCCATTCACTTCGCACAGTGAATTGAAGTGTTGGAACAGACTGGTTCTCTTTCAGAGAAACGCATGTGAGTTTCTTCCTAATGCTTGCAAGTAGCTCAAGGCACTTTCAAAGGAAAGTGATTTTCTCTGAAAGGACAGCATTTAGAAAGTGAAGCAACACTCCATTCACTTCGCACAGTGAATTGAAGTGTTGGAACAGAGTGCTTCTCTTTCAGAGAAACGCATGTGAGTTTCTGGTGAATGCTTGTAAGTAGCTTAAGGCACTTTCAAAGGAAAGTGATTTTCTCTGAAAAGACAGCATTTAGAAAGTGAAGCAACACTCCATTCACTTCGCACAGTGAATTGAAGTGTTGGAACAGACTGCTTCTCTTTCTGAGAAACGCATGTGAGTTTCTTCCTAATGCTTGCAAGTAGCTTAAGGCACTTTCAAAGGAAAGTGATTTTCTCTGAAAGGACAGCATTTAGAAAGTGAAGCAACACTCCATTCACTTCGCAGAGTGAATTGAAGTATTGGAACAGACAGCTTCTCTTTCAGAGAAACACATGTGAGTTTCTGGTGAATGCTTGTAAGTAGCTTAAGGCACTTTCAAAGGAAAGTGATTTTCTCTGAAAGGACAGCATTTAGAAAGTGAAGCAACACTCCATTCACTTCGCACAGTGAATTGAAGTGTTGGAACAGACTGCTTCTCTTTCAGAGAAACGCATATGAGTTTCTTCCTAATGCTTGTAAGTAGTTTAAGGCACTTTCAAAGGAAAGTGATTTTCTCTGAAAGGACAGCATTTAGAAAGTGAAGCAACACTCCATTCACTTCGCACAGTGAAATGAAGTGTTGGAACAGAGTGCTTCTCTTTCAGAGAAACGCATGTGAGTTTCTTCCTAATGCTTGCAAGTAGCTTAAGGCACATTCAAAGGAAAGTGATTTTCTCTGAAAGGACAGCATTTAGAAAGTGAAGCATCACTCCATTCACTTCCCACAGTGAATTGAAGTGTTGGAACAGACTGCTTCTCTTTCAGAGAAACGCATGTGAGTTTCATCCTATTGCTTGCAAGTAGCTTAAGGCACTTTCAAAGGAAAGTGATTTTCTCTGAAAGGACAGCATTTAGAAAGAGAAGCAACACTCCATTCACTTTGCACAGTTAATTGAAGTGTTGGAACAGACTGCTTCTCTTTCAGAGAAACGCATGTGAGTTTTTTGTGAATGCTTGAAAGTAGTTTAAGGCACTTTCAAAGGAAAGTGATTTTCTCTGAAAGGACAGCATTTAGAAAGAGAAGCAACACTCCATTCACTTTGCACAGTTAATTGAAGTGTTGGAACAGACTGCTTCTCTTTCAGAGAAATGCATGTGAGTTTCTGTTGAATGCTTGTAAGTAGCATAAGGCACTTTCAAAAGAAAGTGATTTTCTCTGAAAGGACAGCATTTAGAAAGTGAAGCAACACTCCATTCAATTCGTGCAGTGAATTGAAGTGTTGGAAGAGACTGCTTGTCTTTCATAGAAACGCATTAGTGTTTCTTGTGAATGCTTGCAAGTACCTTAAGGCACTGTCAAAGGAAAGTGATTTTCTCTGAAAGGACAGCATTTAGAAAGTGAAGCAACACTCCATTCACTTCGCACAATGAATTGAAGTGTTGGAACAGACTGCTTCTCTTTCAGAGAAACGCATGTGAGTTTCTTCCTAATGCTTGCAAGTAGCTTAAGGCACTTTCAAAGGAAAGTGATTTTCTCTGAAAGGACAGCATTTAGAAAGTGAAGCAACACTCCATTCACTTCGCACAGTGAAATGAAGTATTGGAACAGACTGCTTCTCTTTCAGAGAAATGCATGAGAGTTTCTGTTGAATTCTTGTAAGTAGCTTAAGGCACTTTCAAAGGAAAGTGATTTTCTCTGAAAGGACAGCATTTAGAATGTGAAGCAACACTCCATTCACTTCGCACAGTGAATTGAAGTGTTGGAAAATAAGGCTTCTCTTTCAGAGAAATGCATGTGAGTTTCTTGTGAATGCTTGAAAGTTGCCTAAGGCACTTTCAAAGGAAAGTGATTTTCTCTGAAAGTACAGCATTTAGAAAGTGAAGCAACACTCCATTCACTTCGCACAGTGAAATGAAGTGTTCGAACAGATTGCTTCTCTTTCAGAGAAACGCATGTGAGTTTCTTCCTAATGCTTGTTAGTAGCTAAAGGCTCTTTCAAAGGAAAGTGATTTTCTCTGAAAGGACAGCATTTAGAAAGTGAAGCAACACTCCATTAACTTCGCACAGTGAATTGAAGTGTTGGAACAGACTCCTTCTCTTTCAGAGAAACACATGTGAGTTTCTCGTGAATGCTTGTAAGTAGATTAAGGCAGTTTCTAAGGAAAGTGATTTTCTCTGAAAGGAGAGCATTTAGAAAGTGAAGTAACATTCCATTCACTTCGCACAGTGAATTGAAGTGTTGGAACAGACTGCTTCTCTTTCAGAGAAATGCATATGAGTGTCTGTTGAATGCTTGTAAGTAGCTCAAGGCTCTTTCAAAGGAAAGTGATTTTCTCTGAAAGGACAGCATTTAAAAAGTGAAGTAACATTCCATTCACTTCGCACAGTGAATTGAAGTGTTGGAACAGACTGCTTCTCTTTCAGAGAAATGCATGTGAGTTTCTGTTGAATGCTTGAAAGTAGCTCAAGACACTTTCAAAGGAAAGTGATTTTCTCTGAAAGGACAGCATTTAGAAAGTAAAGCAACACTCCATTCCCTTCGCGCAATGAATTGAAGTGTTGGAACAGACTGCTTCTCTTTCAGAGAAACGCATTAGTGTTTCTTGTGAATGCTTGCAAGTAGCTTAAGGCACTTTCAAAGGAAAGTGATTTTCTCTGAAAGGACAGCATTTAGAAAGTGAAGCAACACTCCATTCACTTCGCACAGTGAATTGAAGTGTTGGAACAGACTGGTTCTCTTTCAGAGAAACGCATGTGAGTTTCTTCCTAATGCTTGCAAGTAGCTCAAGGCACTTTCAAAGGAAAGTGATTTTCTCTGAAAGGACAGCATTTAGAAAGTGAAGCAACACTCCATTCACTTCGCACAGTGAATTGAAGTGTTGGAACAGAGTGCTTCTCTTTCAGAGAAACGCATGTGAGTTTCTGGTGAATGCTTGTAAGTAGCTTAAGGCACTTTCAAAGGAAAGTGATTTTCTCTGAAAAGACAGCATTTAGAAAGTGAAGCAACACTCCATTCACTTCGCACAGTGAATTGAAGTGTTGGAACAGACTGCTTCTCTTTCTGAGAAACGCATGTGAGTTTCTTCCTAATGCTTGCAAGTAGCTTAAGGCACTTTCAAAGGAAAGTGATTTTCTCTGAAAGGACAGCATTTAGAAAGTGAAGCAACACTCCATTCACTTCGCAGAGTGAATTGAAGTATTGGAACAGACAGCTTCTCTTTCAGAGAAACACATGTGAGTTTCTGGTGAATGCTTGTAAGTAGCTTAAGGCACTTTCAAAGGAAAGTGATTTTCTCTGAAAGGACAGCATTTAGAAAGTGAAGCAACACTCCATTCACTTCGCACAGTGAATTGAAGTGTTGGAACAGACTGCTTCTCTTTCAGAGAAACGCATATGAGTTTCTTCCTAATGCTTGTAAGTAGTTTAAGGCACTTTCAAAGGAAAGTGATTTTCTCTGAAAGGACAGCATTTAGAAAGTGAAGCAACACTCCATTCACTTCGCACAGTGAAATGAAGTGTTGGAACAGAGTGCTTCTCTTTCAGAGAAACGCATGTGAGTTTCTTCCTAATGCTTGCAAGTAGCTTAAGGCACATTCAAAGGAAAGTGATTTTCTCTGAAAGGACAGCATTTAGAAAGTGAAGCATCACTCCATTCACTTCCCACAGTGAATTGAAGTGTTGGAACAGACTGCTTCTCTTTCAGAGAAACGCATGTGAGTTTCATCCTATTGCTTGCAAGTAGCTTAAGGCACTTTCAAAGGAAAGTGATTTTCTCTGAAAGGACAGCATTTAGAAAGAGAAGCAACACTCCATTCACTTTGCACAGTTAATTGAAGTGTTGGAACAGACTGCTTCTCTTTCAGAGAAACGCATGTGAGTTTTTTGTGAATGCTTGAAAGTAGTTTAAGGCACTTTCAAAGGAAAGTGATTTTCTCTGAAAGGACAGCATTTAGAAAGAGAAGCAACACTCCATTCACTTTGCACAGTTAATTGAAGTGTTGGAACAGACTGCTTCTCTTTCAGAGAAATGCATGTGAGTTTCTGTTGAATGCTTGTAAGTAGCATAAGGCACTTTCAAAAGAAAGTGATTTTCTCTGAAAGGACAGCATTTAGAAAGTGAAGCAACACTCCATTCAATTCGTGCAGTGAATTGAAGTGTTGGAAGAGACTGCTTGTCTTTCATAGAAACGCATTAGTGTTTCTTGTGAATGCTTGCAAGTACCTTAAGGCACTGTCAAAGGAAAGTGATTTTCTCTGAAAGGACAGCATTTAGAAAGTGAAGCAACACTCCATTCACTTCGCACAATGAATTGAAGTGTTGGAACAGACTGCTTCTCTTTCAGAGAAACGCATGTGAGTTTCTTCCTAATGCTTGCAAGTAGCTTAAGGCACTTTCAAAGGAAAGTGATTTTCTCTGAAAGGACAGCATTTAGAAAGTGAAGCAACACTCCATTCACTTCGCACAGTGAATTGAAGTATTGGAACAGACTGCTTCTCTTTCAGAGAAATGCATGAGAGTTTCTGTTGAATTCTTGTAAGTAGCTTAAGGCACTTTCAAAGGAAAGTGATTTTCTCTGAAAGGACAGCATTTAGAATGTGAAGCAACACTCCATTCACTTCGCACAGTGAATTGAAGTGTTGGAAAATAAGGCTTCTCTTTCAGAGAAATGCATGTGAGTTTCTTGTGAATGCTTGAAAGTTGCCTAAGGCACTTTCAAAGGAAAGTGATTTTCTCTGAAAGTACAGCATTTAGAAAGTGAAGCAACACTCCATTCACTTCGCACAGTGAAATGAAGTGTTCGAACAGATTGCTTCTCTTTCAGAGAAACGCATGTGAGTTTCTTCCTAATGCTTGTTAGTAGCTAAAGGCTCTTTCAAAGGAAAGTGATTTTCTCTGAAAGGACAGCATTTAGAAAGTGAAGCAACACTCCATTAACTTCGCACAGTGAATTGAAGTGTTGGAACAGACTCCTTCTCTTTCAGAGAAACACATGTGAGTTTCTCGTGAATGCTTGTAAGTAGATTAAGGCAGTTTCTAAGGAAAGTGATTTTCGCTAAAAGGACAGCATTTAGAAAGTGAAGCAACACTCCATTCACTTCACACAGTGAATTGAAGTATTGGAACAGACTGCTTCTCTTTCAGAGAAATGCATGAGAGTTTCTGTTGAATTCTTGTAAGTAGCTTAAGGTACTTTCAAAGGAAAGTGATTTTCTCTGAAAGGACAGATTTAGAAAGTGAAGCAACACTCCATTCACTTCGCACAGTGAATTGAAGTGTTGGAACAGATTGCTTCTCTTTCAGAGAAATGCATGTGAGTTTCTGTTGAATGCTTGTAAGTAGCATAAGGCACTTTCAAAGGAAAGTGATTTTCTCTGAAAGGACAGCATTTAGAAAGTGAAGCAACACTCCATTCAATTCGTGCAGTGAATTGAAGTTTTGGAAGAGACTGCTTGTCTTTCATAGAAACGCATTAGTGTTTCTTGTGAATGCTTGCAAGTACCTTAAGGCACTTTCAAAGGAAAGTGATTTTCTCTGAAAGGACAGCCTTTAGAAAGTGAAGCAACACTCCATTCACTTTGCACAGTGAATTGAAGTGTTGGAACAGACTGCTTCTCTTTCAGAGAAACGCATGTGAGTTTCTTCCTAATGCTTGCAAGTAGCTTAAGGCACTTTCAAAGGAAAGTGATTTTCTCTGAAAGGACAGCATTTAGAAAGTGAAGCAACACTCCATTCACTTCGCACAGTGAATTGAAGTATTGGAACAGACTGCTTCTCTTTCAGAGAAATGCATGTGAGTTTCTGTTGAATTCTTGTAAGTAGCTTAAGGCACTTTCAAAGGAAAGTGATTTTCTCTGAAAGGACAGCATTTAGAATGTGAAGCAACACTCCATTCACTTCGCACAGTGAATTGAAGTGTTGGAAAATAAGGCTTCTCTTTCAGAGAAATGCATGTGAGTTTCTTGTGAATGCTTGAAAGTTGCCTAAGGCACTTTCAAAGGAAAGTGATTTTCTCTGAAAGTACAGCATTTAGAAAGTGAAGCAACACTCCATTCACTTCGCACAGTGAAATGAAGTGTTCGAACAGATTGCTTCTCTTTCAGAGAAATGCATGTGAGTTTCTTCCTAATGCTTGTTAGTAGCTAAAGGCTCTTTCAAAGGAAAGTGATTTTCTCTGAAAGGACAGCATTTAGAAAGTGAAGCAACACTCCATTAACTTCGCACAGTGAATTGAAGTGTTGGAACAGACTCCTTCTCTTTCAGAGAAACACATGTGAGTTTCTCGTGAATGCTTGTAAGTAGATTAAGGCAGATTCTAAGGAAAGTGATTTTCGCTAAAAGGACAGCATTTAGAAAGTGAAGCAACACTCCATTCACTTCGTGCAATGAATTGAAGTGTTGGAACCGACTGCTTCTCTTTCATAGAAACGCATTAGTGTTTCTTGTGAATGTTTGCAAGTAGCTTATGGCACTTTCAAAGGAAAGTGATTTTCTCTGAAAGGACAGCATTTAGAAAGTGAAGCAACACTCCATTCACTTTGCACAGAGAATTGAAGTGTTGGAACAGACTGCTTCTCTTTCAGAGAAATGCATGTGAGTTTCTGTTGAATGCTTGTAATTAGCTTAAGGCACTTTCAAAGGAAAGTGATTTTCTCTGAAAGGACAGCATTTAGAAAGTGAAGCAACACTCCATTAACTTCGCACAGTGAATTGAAGTGTTGGAACAGACTCCTTCTCTTTCAGAGAAACGCATGTGAGTTTCTTCCTAATGCTTGCAAGTAGCTTAAGGCACTTTCAAAGGAAAGTGATTTTCTCTGAAAGGACAGCATTTAGAAAGTGAAGCAGCACTCCATTCCCTTCGTGCAGTGAATTGAAGTGTTGGAACAGAGTGATTCTCTTTCATATAAACGCATTAGTGTTTCTTCTGAATGCTTGCAATTTGCTTAAGGCACTTTCAAAGGAAAGTGATTTTCTCTGAAAGGACAGCATTTAGAAAGTGAAGCAACACTCCATTCACTTCGCACAGTGAATTGAAGTGTTGGAACAGACTGCTTCTCTTTCAGAGAAATGCATGTGAGTTTCTGTTGAATGCTTGTAAGTAGCTTAAGGCACTTTCAAAAGAAAGAGATTTTCTCTGAAAGGACAGCATTTAGAAAGTGAAGCAACACTCCATTCACTTCGCACAGTGAATTGAAGTGTTGGAACAGACTTCTTCTGTTTCAGAGAAACGCATGTGAGTTTCTGTTGAAAGCTTGTAAGTAGCTTAAGGCACTTTCAAAGGAAAGTGATTTTCTCTGAAAGGACAGCCTTTAGAATGTGAAGCAACACTCCATTCACTTCGCACAGTGAATTGAAGTGTTGGAAAATAAGGCTTCTCTTTCAGAGAAATGCATGTGAGTTTCTTGTGAATGCTTTCAAGTAGCTTAAGGCACTTTCAATGGAAAGTGATTTTCTCTGAAAGGACAGCATTTAGAAAGTGAAGCAACACTCCATTCACTTCGCACAGTGAATTGAAGGGTTGGAACAGAATGCTTCTCTTTCAGAGAAACGCATGTGAGTTTCTTCCTAATGCTTGCAAGTAGCTGAAGGCACTTTCAAAGGAAAGTGATTTTCTCTGAAAGGACAGTATTTAGAAAGTGAGGCAACACTCCATTCACTTTGCCCAGTGAATTGAAGTGTTGGAACAGATTGCTTCTCTTTCAGAGAAATACATGTGAGTTTCTGGTGAATGCTTGCAAGTAGCTTAAGGCAATTTCAAAGGAACGTGATTTTCTCTGAAAGGACAGCATTTAGAAAATGAAGCAACACTCCATTCACTTCGCACAGTGAATTGAAGTGTTGGAAGAGAAGGCTTCTCTTTCAGAGAAATGCATGTGAATTTCTTGTGAATGCTTGAAAGTTGCTTAGGGCACTTTCAAACAAAAGTGATTTTCTCTGAAAGGACAGGATTTAGAAAGTGAAGCACCACTCCATTCACTTCGCACAGTGAATTGAAGTGTTGGAACAGACTGCTTCTATTTCATAGAAACGCATGTGTGCTTCCTGTGAATGCTTGAAAGTAGCTTAAAGCACTTTCAAAGGAAAGTGATTTTCTCTGAAAGGACATCATTTAGAAAGTGAAGAAACACTCCATTCACTTCGCACAGAGTTGAAGTTTTGGAACAGATTTCTTCTCTTTCAGAGAAATGCATGTGAGTTTCTGTTGAATGCTTGTAAGTAGCATAAGGCACTTTCAAAAGAAAGTGATTTTCTCTGAAAGGACAGCATTTAGAAAGTGAAGCAACACTCCATTCAATTCGTGCAGTGAATTGAAGTGTTGGAAGAGACTGCTTGTCTTTCATAGAAACGCATTCGTGTTTCTTGTGAATGCTTGCAAGTACCTTAAGGCACTGTCAAAGGAAAGTGATTTTCTCTGAAAGGACAGCATTTAGAAAGTGAAGCAACACTCCATTCACTTCGCACAGTGAATTGAAATGTTGGAACAGACTGCTTCTCTTTCAGAGAAACGCATGTGAGTTTCTTCCTAATGCTTGCAAGTAGCTTAAGGCACTTTCAAAGGAAAGTGATTTTCTCTGAAAGGACAGCATTTAGAAAGTGAAGCAACACTCCATTCACTTTGCACAGTTAATTGAAGTGTTGGAACAGACTGCTTCTCTTTCAGAGAAACGCATGTGAGTTTTTTGTGAATGCTTGAAAGTAGTTTAAGGCACTTTCAAAGGAAAGTGATTTTCTCTGAAAGGACAGCATTTAGAAAGAGAAGCAACACTCCATTCACTTTGCACAGTTAATTGAAGTGTTGGAACAGACTGCTTCTCTTTCAGAGAAATGCATGTGAGTTTCTGTTGAATGCTTGTAAGTAGCATAAGGCACTTTCAAAGGAAAGTGATTTTCTCTGAAAGGACAGCATTTAGAAAGTGAAGCAACACTCCATTCAATTCGTGTAGTGAATTGAAGTGTTGGAAGAGACTGCTTGTCTTTCATAGAAACGCATTAGTGTTTCTTGTGAATGCTTGCAAGTACCTTAAGGCACTTTCAAAGGAAAGTGATTTTCTCTGAAAGGACAGCCTTTAGAAAGTGAAGCAACACTCCATTCACTTCGCACAGTGAATTGAAGTGTTGGAACAGACTGCTTCTCTTTCAGAGAAACGCATGTGAGTTTCTTCCTAATGCTTGCAAGTAGCTTAAGGCACTTTCAAAGGAAAGTGATTTTCTCTGAAAGGACAGCATTTAGAAAGTGAAGCAACACTCCATTCACTTCGCACAGTGAATTGAAGTATTGGAACAGACTGCTTCTCTTTCAGAGAAATGCATGTGAGTTTCTGTTGAATTCTTGTAAGTAGCTTAAGGCACTTTCAAAGGAAAGTGATTTTCTCTGAAAGGACAGCATTTAGAATGTGAAGCAACACTCCATTCACTTCGCACAGTGAATTGAAGTGTTGGAAAATAAGGCTTCTCTTTCAGAGAAATGCATGTGAGTTTCTTGTGAATGCTTGAAAGTTGCTTAAGGCACTTTCAAAGGAAAGTGATTTTCTCTGAAAGTACAGCATTTAGAAAGTGAAGCAACACTCCATTCAATTCGCACAGTGAAATGAAGTGTTGGAACAGAGTGCTTCTCTTTCAGAGAAACGCATGTGAGTTTCTTCCTAATGTTTGCAAGTAGCTTAAGGCACGTTCAAAGGAAAGTGATTTTCTCTGAAAGGACAGCATTTAGAAAGTGAAGCATCACTCCATTCACCTCCCACAGTGAATTGAAGTGTTGGAACAGACTGCTTCTCTTTCAGAGAAACGCATGTGAGTTTCTTCCTAATGCTTGCAAGTAGCTTAAGGCACTTTCAAAGGAAAGTGATTTTCTCTGAAAGGACAGCATTTCGAAAGTGAGGCAACACTCCATTCACTTGGCACAGTAAATTGAAGTGTTGGAACAGAGTGCTTCTCTTTCATAGAAACGCATTAGTGTTTCTTGTGAATGCTTGCAAGTTGCTTAAGGCACTTTCAAAGGAAAGTGATTTTCTCTGAAAGGACAGAATTTAGAAAGAGAAGCAACACTCCATTCACTTCGCACAGTGAATTGAAGTGTTGGAACAGACTGCTTCTATTTCAGAGAAACGCATGTGTGTTTCCTGTGAATGCTTGAAAGTAGCTTAAGGCACTTTCAAAGGAAAGTGATTTTCTCTGAAAGGAGAGCATTTAGAAAGTGAAGTAACATTCCATTCACTTCGCACAGTGAATTGAAGTGTTGGAACAGACTGCTTCTCTTTCAGAGAAATGCATATGAGTGTCTGTTGAATGCTTGTAAGTAGCTCAAGGCTCTTTCAAAGGAAAGTGATTTTCTCTGAAAGGACAGCATTTAAAAAGTGAAGTAACATTCCATTCACTTCGCACAGTGAATTGAAGTGTTGGAACAGACTGCTTCTCTTTCAGAGAAATGCATGTGAGTTTCTGTTGAATGCTTGAAAGTAGCTCAAGACACTTTCAAAGGAAAGTGATTTTCTCTGAAAGGACAGCATTTAGAAAGTAAAGCAACACTCCATTCCCTTCGCGCAATGAATTGAAGTGTTGGAACAGACTGCTTCTCTTTCAGAGAAACGCATAATGTTTCTTGTGAATGCTTGCAAGTAGCTTAAGGCACTTTCAAAGGAAAGTGATTTTCTCTGAAAGGACAGCATTTAGAAAGTGAAGCAACACTCCATTCACTTCGCACAGTGAATTGAAGTGTTGGAACAGACTGGTTCTCTTTCAGAGAAACGCATGTGAGTTTCTTCCTAATGCTTGCAAGTAGCTCAAGGCACTTTCAAAGGAAAGTGATTTTCTCTGAAAGGACAGCATTTAGAAAGTGAAGCAACACTCCATTCACTTCGCACAGTGAATTGAAGTGTTGGAACAGAGTGCTTCTCTTTCAGAGAAACGCATGTGAGTTTCTGGTGAATGCTTGTAAGTAGCTTAAGGCACTTTCAAATGAAAGTGATTTTCTCTGAAAAGACAGCATTTAGAAAGTGAAGCAACACTCCATTCACTTCGCACAGTGAATTGAAGTGTTGGAACAGACTGCTTCTCTTTCTGAGAAACGCATGTGAGTTTCTTCCTAATGCTTGCAAGTAGCTTAAGGCACTTTCAAAGGAAAGTGATTTTCTCTGAAAGGACAGCATTTAGAAAGTGAAGCAACACTCCATTCACTTCGCAGAGTGAATTGAAGTATTGGAACAGACAGCTTCTCTTTCAGAGAAACACATGTGAGTTTCTGGTGAATGCTTGTAAGTAGCTTAAGGCACTTTCAAAGGAAAGTGATTTTCTCTGAAAGGACAGCATTTAGAAAGTGAAGCAACACTCCATTCACTTCGCACAGTGAATTGAAGTGTTGGAACAGACTGCTTCTCTTTCAGAGAAACGCATGTGAGTTTCTTCCTAATGCTTGCAAGTAGTTTAAGGCACTTTCAAAGGAAAGTGATTTTCTCTGAAAGGACAGCATTTAGAAAGTGAAGCAACACTCCATTCACTTCGCACAGTGAAATGAAGTGTTGGAACAGAGTGCTTCTCTTTCAGAGAAACGCATGTGAGTTTCTTCCTAATGCTTGCAAGTAGCTTAAGGCACATTCAAAGGAAAGTGATTTTCTCTGAAAGGACAGCATTTAGAAAGTGAAGCATCACTCCATTCACTTCCCACAGTGAATTGAAGTGTTGGAACAGACTGCTTCTCTTTCAGAGAAACGCATGTGAGTTTCATCCTAATGCTTGCAATTAGCTTAAGGCACTTTCAAAGGAAAGTGATTTTCTCTGAAAGGACAGCATTTAGAAAGAGAAGCAACACTCCATTCACTTTGCACAGTTAATTGAAGTGTTGGAACAGACTGCTTCTCTTTCAGAGAAACGCATGTGAGTTTTTTGTGAATGCTTGAAAGTAGTTTAAGGCACTTTCAAAGGAAAGTGATTTTCTCTGAAAGGACAGCATTTAGAAAGAGAAGCAACACTCCATTCACTTTGCACAGTTAATTGAAGTGTTGGAACAGACTGCTTCTCTTTCAGAGAAATGCATGTGAGTTTCTGTTGAATGCTTGTAAGTAGCATAAGGCACTTTCAAAAGAAAGTGATTTTCTCTGAAAGGACAGCATTTAGAAAGTGAAGCAACACTCCATTCAATTCGTGCAGTGAATTGAAGTGTTGGAAGAGACTGCTTGTCTTTCATAGAAACGCATTAGTGTTTCTTGTGAATGCTTGCAAGTACCTTAAGGCACTGTCAAAGGAAAGTGATTTTCTCTGAAAGGACAGCCTTTAGAAAGTGAAGCAACACTCCATTCACTTCGCACAGTGAATTGAAGTGTTAGAACAGACTGCTTCTCTTTCAGAGAAACGCATGTGAGTTTCTTCCTAATGCTTGCAAGTAGCTTAAGGCACTTTCAAAGGAAAGTGATTTTCTCTGAAAGGACAGCATTTAGAAAGTGAAGCAACACTCCATTCACTTCGCAGAGTGAATTGAAGTATTGGAACAGACTGCTTCTCTTTCAGAGAAATGCATGAGAGTTTCTGTTGAATTCTTGTAAGTAGCTTAAGGCACTTTCAAAGGAAAGTGATTTTCTCTGAAAGGACAGCATTTAGAATGTGAAGCAACACTCCATTCACTTCGCACAGTGAATTGAAGTGTTGGAAAATAAGGCTTCTCTTTCAGAGAAATGCATGTGAGTTTCTTGTGAATGCTTGAAAGTTGCCTAAGGCACTTTCAAAGGAAAGTGATTTTCTCTGAAAGTACAGCATTTAGAAAGTGAAGCAACACTCCATTCACTTCGCACAGTGAAATGAAGTGTTCGAACAGATTGCTTCTCTTTCAGAGAAACGCATGTGAGTTTCTTCCTAATGCTTGTAAGTAGCTAAAGGCTCTTTCAAAGGAAAGTGATTTTCTCTGAAAGGACAGCATTTAGAAAGTGAAGCAACACTCCATTCACTTCGCACAGTGAATTGAAGTATTGGAACAGACTGCTTCTCTTTCAGAGAAATGCATGAGAGTTTCTGTTGAATTCTTGTAAGTAGCTTAAGGTACTTTCAAAGGAAAGTGATTTTCTCTGAAAGGACAGCATTTAGAAAGTGAAGCAACACTCCATTCACTTCGCACAGTGAATTGAAGTGTTGGAACAGATTGCTTCTCTTTCAGAGAAATGCATGTGAGTTTCTGTTGAATGCTTGTAAGTAGCATAAGGCACTTTCAAAGGAAAGTGATTTTCTCTGAAAGGACAGCATTTAGAAAGTGAAGCAACACTCCATTCAATTCGTGCAGTGAATTGAAGTGTTGGAAGAGACTGCTTGTCTTTCATAGAAACGCATTAGTGTTTCTTGTGAATGCTTGCAAGTACCTTAAGGCACTTTCAAAGGAAAGTGATTTTCTCTGAAAGGACAGCCTTTAGAAAGTGAAGCAACACTCCATTCACTTCGCACAGTGAATTGAAGTGTTGGAACAGACTGCTTCTCTTTCAGAGAAACGCATGTGAGTTTCTTCCTAATGCTTGCAAGTAGCTTAAGGCACTTTCAAAGGAAAGTGATTTTCTCTGAAAGGACAGCATTTAGAAAGTGAAGCAACACTCCATTCACTTCGCACAGTGAATTGAAGTATTGGAACAGACTGCTTCTCTTTCAGAGAAATGCATGTGAGTTTCTGTTGAATTCTTGTAAGTAGCTTAAGGCACTTTCAAAGGAAAGTGATTTTCTCTGAAAGGACAGCATTTAGAATGTGAAGCAACACTCCATTCACTTCGCACAGTGAATTGAAGTGTTGGAAAATAAGGCTTCTCTTTCAGAGAAATGCATGTGAGTTTCTTGTGAATGCTTGAAAGTTGCCTAAGGCACTTTCAAAGGAAAGTGATTTTCTCTGAAAGTACAGCATTTAGAAAGTGAAGCAACACTCCATTCACTTCGCACAGTGAAATGAAGTGTTCGAACAGATTGCTTCTCTTTCAGAGAAATGCATGTGAGTTTCTTCCTAATGCTTGTTAGTAGCTAAAGGCTCTTTCAAAGGAAAGTGATTTTCTCTGAAAGGACAGCATTTAGAAAGTGAAGCAACACTCCATTAACTTCGCACAGTGAATTGAAGTGTTGGAACAGACTCCTTCTCTTTCAGAGAAACACATGTGAGTTTCTCGTGAATGCTTGTAAGTAGATTAAGGCAGATTCTAAGGAAAGTGATTTTCGCTAAAAGGACAGCATTTAGAAAGTGAAGCAACACTCCATTCACTTCGTGCAATGAATTGAAGTGTTGGAACCGACTGCTTCTCTTTCATAGAAACGCATTAGTGTTTCTTGTGAATGTTTGCAAGTAGCTTATGGCACTTTCAAAGGAAAGTGATTTTCTCTGAAAGGACAGCATTTAGAAAGTGAAGCAACACTCCATTCACTTCGCACAGAGAATTGAAGTGTTGGACCAGACTGCTTCTCTTTCAGAGAAATGCATGTGAGTTTCTGTTGAATGCTTGTAATTAGCTTAAGGCACTTTCAAAGGAAAGTGATTTTCTCTGAAAGGACATCATTTAGAAAGTGAAGCAACACTCCATTAACTTCGCACAGTGAATTGAAGTGTTGGAACAGACTCCTTCTCTTTCAGAGAAACGCATGTGAGTTTCTTCCTAATGCTTGCAAGTAGCTTAAGGCACTTTCAAAGGAAAGTGATTTTCTCTGAAAGGACAGCATTTAGAAAGTGAAGCAGCACTCCATTCCCTTCGTGCAGTGAATTGAAGTGTTGGAACAGAGTGATTCTCTTTCATATAAACGCATTAGTGTTTCTTCTGAATGCTTGCAATTTGCTTAAGGCACTTTCAAAGGAAAGTGATTTTCTCTGAAAGGACAGCATTTAGAAAGTGAAGCAACACTCCATTCACTTCGCACAGTGAATTGAAGTGTTGGAACAGACTGCTTCTCTTTCAGAGAAATGCATGTGAGTTTCTGTTGAATGCTTGTAAGTAGCTTAAGGCACTTTCAAAAGAAAGAGATTTTCTCTGAAAGGACAGCATTTAGAAAGTGAAGCAACACTCCATTCACTTCGCACAGTGAATTGAAGTGTTGGAACAGACTTCTTCTGTTTCAGAGAAACGCATGTGAGTTTCTGTTGAAAGCTTGTAAGTAGCTTAAGGCACTTTCAAAGGAAAGTGATTTTCTCTGAAAGGACAGCCTTTAGAATGTGAAGCAACACTCCATTCACTTCGCACAGTGAATTGAAGTGTTGGAAAATAAGGCTTCTCTTTCAGAGAAATGCATGTGAGTTTCTTGTGAATGCTTGAAAGTTGCTTAAGGCACTTTCAAAGGAAAGTGATTTTCTCTGATAGTACAGCATTTAGAAAGTGAAGCAACACTCCATTCAATTCGCACAGTGAAATGAAGTGTTGGAACAGAGTGCTTCTCTTTCAGAGAAACGCATGTGAGTTTCTTCCTAATGTTTGCAAGTAGCTTAAGGCACGTTCAAAGGAAAGTGATTTTCTCTGAAAGGACAGCATTTAGAAAGTGAAGCATCACTCCATTCACCTCCCACAGTGAATTGAAGTGTTGGAACAGACTGCTTCTCTTTCAGAGAAACGCATGTGAGTTTCTTCCTAATGCTTGCAAGTAGCTTAAGGCACTTTCAAAGGAAAGTGATTTTCTCTGAAAGGACAGCATTTCGAAAGTGAGGCAACACTCCATTCACTTGGCACAGTAAATTGAAGTGTTGGAACAGAGTGCTTCTCTTTCATAGAAACGCATTAGTGTTTCTTGTGAATGCTTGCAAGTTGCTTAAGGCACTTTCAAAGGAAAGTGATTTTCTCTGAAAGGACAGAATTTAGAAAGAGAAGCAACACTCCATTCACTTCGCACAGTGAATTGAAGTGTTGGAACAGACTGCTTCTATTTCAGAGAAACGCATGTGTGTTTCCTGTGAATGCTTGAAAGTAGCTTAAGGCACTTTCAAAGGAAAGTGATTTTCTCTGAAAGGAGAGCATTTAGAAAGTGAAGTAACATTCCATTCACTTCGCACAGTGAATTGAAGTGTTGGAACAGACTGCTTCTCTTTCAGAGAAATGCATATGAGTGTCTGTTGAATGCTTGTAAGTAGCTCAAGGCTCTTTCAAAGGAAAGTGATTTTCTCTGAAAGGACAGCATTTAAAAAGTGAAGTAACATTCCATTCACTTCGCACAGTGAATTGAAGTGTTGGAACAGACTGCTTCTCTTTCAGAGAAATGCATGTGAGTTTCTGTTGAATGCTTGTAAGTAGCATAAGGCACTTTCAAAGGAAAGTGATTTTCTCTGAAAGGACAGCATTTAGAAAGTGAAGCAACACTCCATTCAATTCGTGCAGTGAATTGAAGTGTTGGAAGAGACTGCTTGTCTTTCATAGAAACGCGTTAGTGTTTCTTGTGAATGCTTGCAAGTACCATAAGGCACTTTCAAAGGAAAGTGATTTTCTCTGAAAGGACAGCCTTTAGAAAGTGAAGCAACACTCCATTCACTTCGCACAGTGAATTGAAGTGTTGGAACAGACTGCTTCTCTTTCAGAGAAACGCATGTGAGTTTCTTCCTAATGCTTGCAAGTAGCTTAAGGCACTTTCAAAGGAAAGTGATTTTCTCTGAAAGGACAGCATTTAGAAAGTGAAGCAACACTCCATTCACTTCGCACAGTGAATTGAAGTATTGGAACAGACTGCTTCTATTTCAGAGAAATGCATGTGAGTTTCTGTTGAATTCTTGTAAGTAGCTTAAGGCACTTTCAAAGGAAAGTGATTTTCTCTGAAAGGACAGCATTTAGAATGTGAAGCAACACTCTATTCACTTCGCACAGTGAATTGAAGTGTTGGAAAATAAGGTTTCTCTTTCAGAGAAATGCATGTGAGTTTCTTGTGAATGCTTGAAAGTTGCCTAAGGCAATTTCAAACGAAAGTGATTTTCTCTGAAAGTACAGCATTTAGAAAGTGAAGCAACACTCCATTCAATTCGCACAGTGAAATGAAGTGTTCGAACAGATTGCTTCTCTTTCAGAGAAACGCATGTGAGTTTCTTCCTAATGCTTGTTAGTAGCTAAAGGCTCTTTCAAAGGAAAGTGATTTTCTCTGAAAGGACAGCATTTAGAAAGTGAAGCAACACTCCATTAACTTCGCACAGTGAATTGAAGTGTTGGAACAGACTCCTTCTCTTTCAGAGAAACACATGTGAGTTTCTCGTGAATGCTTGTAAGTAGATTAAGGCAGTTTCTAAGGAAAGTGATTTTCGCTACAAGGACAGCATTTAGAAAGTAAAGCAACACTCCATTCACTTCGCACAGTGAACTGAAGTGTTGGAA
The DNA here is from genome assembly GCF_982192425.1 of Myodes glareolus. Classification (NCBI taxonomy): domain Eukaryota; kingdom Metazoa; phylum Chordata; class Mammalia; order Rodentia; family Cricetidae; genus Myodes; species Myodes glareolus. Next base: position 86,194 of record NW_028263311.1, read on the forward strand.
CAGACTGCTTCTCTTTCAGAGAAACGCATTAGTGTTTCTTGTGAATGTTTGCAAGTAGCTTATGGCACTTTCAAAGGAAATTGATTTTCTCTGAAAGGACAGCATTTAGAAAGTGAAGCAACACTCCATTCACTTCGCACAGAGAATTGAAGTGTTGGACCAGACTGCTTCTCTTTCAGAGAAATGCATGTGAGTTTCTGTTGAATGCTTGTAATTAGCTTAAGGCACTTTCAAAGGAAAGTGATTTTCTCTGAAAGGACAGCATTTAGAAAGTGAAGCAACACTCCATTCACCTTGCACAGTGAATTGAAGTGTTGGAACAGACTGCTTCTCTTTCAGAGAAACGCATGTGAGTTTCTTCCTAATGCTTGCAAGTAGCTTAAGGCACTATCAAAGGAAAATGATTTTCTCTGAAAGAACAGAATTTAGAAAGTGAAGCAACACTCCCTTCACTGTGCACAGTGAATTGAAGTGTTGGAACAGACTGCTTCTCTTTCAGAGAAATGCATGTGAGTTTCTGGTGAATGCTTGTAAGTAGCTTAAGGCACTTTCAAATGAAAGTGATTTTCTCTGAAAGGACAGCATTTAGAAAGTGAAGCAACACTCCATTTCCTTCGTGCAGTGAATTGAAGTGTTGGAACACACTGCTTGTCTTTCATAGAAACGCATTAGTGTTTCTTGTGAATGCTTGCAAGTAGCTTAAGGCACTTTCAAAGGAAAGTGATTTTCTCTGAAAGGACAGCATTTAGAAAGTGAAGCATCACTCCATTCACTTCGCACAGTGAATTGAAGTGTTCGAACAGAATGCTTCTCTTTCAGAGAAACGCATGTGAGTTTCTTCCTAATGCTTGCAAGTAGCTGAAGGAACTTTCAAAGGAAAGTGATTTTCTCTGAAAGGACAGCATTTAGAAAGTGAAGCAACACTCCATTCACTTCGCACAGTGAATTGAAGTGTTGGAACAGACTTCTTCTGTTTCAGAGAAACGCATGTGAGTTTCTGTTGAAAGCTTGTAAGTAGCTTAAGGCACTTTCAAAGGAAAGTGATTTTCTCTGAAAGGACAGCCTTTAGAATGTGAAGCAACACTCCATTCACTTCGCACAGTGAATTGAAGTGTTGGAAAATAAGGCTTCTCTTTCAGAGAAATGCATGTGAGTTTCTTGTGAATGCTTGAAAGTTGCTTAAGGCACTTTCAAAGGAAAGTGATTTTCTCTGAAAGTACAGCATTTAGAAAGTGAAGCAACACTCCATTCAATTCGCACAGTGAAATGAAGTGTTGGAACAGAGTGCTTCTCTTTCAGAGAAACGCATGTGAGTTTCTTCCTAATGTTTGCAAGTAGCTTAAGGCACGTTCAAAGGAAAGTGATTTTCTCTGAAAGGACAGCATTTAGAAAGTGAAGCATCACTCCATTCACCTCCCACAGTGAATTGAAGTGTTGGAACAGACTGCTTCTCTTTCAGAGAAACGCATGTGAGTTTCTTCCTAATGCTTGCAAGTAGCTTAAGGCACTTTCAAAGGAAAGTGATTTTCTCTGAAAGGACAGCATTTCGAAAGTGAGGCAACACTCCATTCACTTGGCACAGTAAATTGAAGTGTTGGAACAGAGTGCTTCTCTTTCATAGAAACGCATTAGTGTTTCTTGTGAATGCTTGCAAGTTGCTTAAGGCACTTTCAAAGGAAAGTGATTTTCTCTGAAAGGACAGAATTTAGAAAGAGAAGCAACACTCCATTCACTTCGCACAGTGAATTGAAGTGTTGGAACAGACTGCTTCTATTTCAGAGAAACGCATGTGTGTTTCCTGTGAATGCTTGAAAGTAGCTTAAGGCACTTTCAAAGGAAAGTGATTTTCTCTGAAAGGAGAGCATTTAGAAAGTGAAGTAACATTCCATTCACTTCGCACAGTGAATTGAAGTGTTGGAACAGACTGCTTCTCTTTCAGAGAAATGCATATGAGTCTCTGTTGAATGCTTGTAAGTAGCTCAAGGCTCTTTCAAAGGAAAGTGATTTTCTCTGAAAGGACAGCATTTAAAAAGTGAAGTAACATTCCATTCACTTCGCACAGTGAATTGAAGTGTTGGAACAGACTGCTTCTCTTTCAGAGAAATGCATGTGAGTTTCTGTTGAATGCTTGTAAGTAGCATAAGGCACTTTCAAAGGAAAGTGATTTTCTCTGAAAGGACAGCATTTAGAAAGTGAAGCAACACTCCATTCAATTCGTGCAGTGAATTGAAGTGTTGGAAGAGACTGCTTGTCTTTCATAGAAACGCGTTAGTGTTTCTTGTGAATGCTTGCAAGTACCATAAGGCACTTTCAAAGGAAAGTGATTTTCTCTGAAAGGACAGCCTTTAGAAAGTGAAGCAACACTCCATTCACTTCGCAAAGTGAATTGAAGTGTTGGAACAGACTGCTTCTCTTTCAGAGAAACGCATGTGAGTTTCTTCCTAATGCTTGCAAGTAGCTTAAGGCACTTTCAAAGGAAAGTGATTTTCTCTGAAAGGACAGCATTTAGAAAGTGAAGCAACACTCCATTCACTTCGCACAGTGAATTGAAGTATTGGAACAGACTGCTTCTATTTCAGAGAAATGCATGTGAGTTTCTGTTGAATTCTTGTAAGTAGCTTAAGGCACTTTCAAAGGAAAGTGATTTTCTCTGAAAGGACAGCATTTAGAATGTGAAGCAACACTCTATTCACTTCGCACAGTGAATTGAAGTGTTGGAAAATAAGGCTTCTCTTTCAGAGAAATGCATGTGAGTTTCTTGTGAATGCTTGAAAGTTGCCTAAGGCAATTTCAAACGAAAGTGATTTTCTCTGAAAGTACAGCATTTAGAAAGTGAAGCAACACTCCATTCAATTCGCACAGTGAAATGAAGTGTTCGAACAGATTGCTTCTCTTTCAGAGAAACGCATGTGAGTTTCTTCCTAATGCTTGTTAGTAGCTAAAGGCTCTTTCAAAGGAAAGTGATTTTCTCTGAAAGGACAGCATTTAGAAAGTGAAGCAACACTCCATTCACTTCGCACAGTGAATTGAAGTGTTGGAACAGACTCCTTCTCTTTCAGAGAAACACATGTGAGTTTCTCGTGAATGCTTGTAAGTAGATTAAGGCAGTTTCTAAGGAAAGTGATTTTCGCTACAAGGACAGCATTTAGAAAGTAAAGCAACACTCCATTCACTTCGCACAGTGAACTGAAGTGTTGGAACAGACTGCTTCTCTTTCAGAGAAACGCATTAGTGTTTCTTGTGAATGTTTGCAAGTAGCTTATGGCACTTTCAAAGGAAATTGATTTTCTCTGAAAGGACAGCATTTAGAAAGTGAAGCAACACTCCATTCACTTCGCACAGAGAATTGAAGTGTTGGACCAGACTGCTTCTCTTTCAGAGAAATGCATGTGAGTTTCTGTTGAATGCTTGTAATTAGCTTAAGGCACTTTCAAAGGAAAGTGATTTTCTCTGAAAGGACAGCATTTAGAAAGTGAAGCAACACTCCATTCACCTTGCACAGTGAATTGAAGTGTTGGAACAGACTGCTTCTCTTTCAGAGAAACGCATGTGAGTTTCTTCCTAATGCTTGCAAGTAGCTTAAGGCACTATCAAAGGAAAATGATTTTCTCTGAAAGAACAGAATTTAGAAAGTGAAGCAACACTCCCTTCACTGTGCACAGTGAATTGAAGTGTTGGAACAGACTGCTTCTCTTTCAGAGAAATGCATGTGAGTTTCTGGTGAATGCTTGTAAGTAGCTTAAGGCACTTTCAAATGAAAGTGATTTTCTCTGAAAGGACAGCATTTAGAAAGTGAAGCAAAACTCCATTTCCTTCGTGCAGTGAATTGAAGTGTTGGAACACACTGCTTGTCTTTCATAGAAACGCATTAGTGTTTCTTGTGAATGCTTGCAAGTAGCTTAAGGCACTTTCAAAGGAAAGTGATTTTCTCTGAAAGGACAGCATTTAGAAAGTGAAGCATCACTCCATTCACTTCGCACAGTGAATTGAAGTGTTCGAACAGAATGCTTCTCTTTCAGAGAAACGCATGTGAGTTTCTTCCTAATGCTTGCAAGTAGCTGAAGGAACTTTCAAAGGAAAGTGATTTTCTCTGAAAGGACAGCATTTAGAAAGTGAGGCAACACTCCATTCACTTTGCCCAGTGAATTGAAGTGTTGGAACAGATTGCTTCTCTTTCAGAGAAATGCATGTGAGTTTCTGTTGAATGCTTGTAAGTAGCTTAAGGCACTTTCAAAGGAAAGTGATTTTCTCTGAATGGACAGCATTTAGAAAGTGAAGCAACACTCCATTCATTTCGCACAGTGAATTGAAGTGTAGGAACAGACTGCTTCTCTTTCTGAGAAACGCATGAGAGTTTCTTCCTAATGCTTGCAAGTAGCTTAAGGCACTTTCAAAGGAAAGTGATTTTCTCTGAAAGGACAGCATTTAGAAAGTGAAGCAACACTCCATTCACTTCGCAGAGTGTATTGAAGTATTGGAACAGACTGCTTCTCTTTCAGAGAAACACATGTGAGTTTCTGGTGAATGCTTGTAAGTAGCTTAAGGCACTTTCAAAGGAAAGTGATTTTCTCTGAAAGGACAGCATTTAGAAAGTGAAGCAACACTCCATTCACTTCGCATAGTGAATTGAAGTGTTGGAACAGACTGCTTCTCTTTCAGAGAAACGCATGTGAGTTTCTTCCTAATGCTTGCAAGAAGCTTAAGGCACTTTCAAAGGAAAGTGATTTTTTCTGAAAGGACAGCATTTCGAAAGTGAGGCAACACTCCATTCACTTCGCACAGTGAATTGAAGTGTTGGAACACACTGCTTGTCTTTCATAGAAACGCATTAGTGTTTCTTTTGAATGCTTGCAAGTAGCTTAAGGCACTTTCAAAGGAAAGTGATTTTCTCTGAAAGGACAGCATTTAGAAAGTGAATCAACACTCCATTCACTTCGAACAGTGAATTGAAGGGTTGGAACAGAATGCTTCTCTTTCAGAGAAACGCATGTGAGTTTCTTCCTAATGCTTGCAAGTAGCTAAAGGCACTTTCAAAGGAAAGTGATTTTCTCTGAAAGGACAGTATTTAGAAAGTGAGGCAACACTCCATTCACTTTGCCCAGTGAATTGAAGTGTTGGAACAGACTGCTTCTCTTTCAGAGAAACGCATGTGAGTTTCTGGTGAATGCTTGTAAGAAGCTTAAGGCACTTTCAAACAAAGTGATTTTCTCTGAAAAGACAGCATTTAGAAAGTGAAGCAACACTCCATTAACTTCGCAGAGTGAATTGAAGTGTTGGAACAAACTGCTTCTCTTTCAGAGAAATGCATGGGAGTTTCTGTTGAATGCTTGTAAGTAGCTTAAGGCACTTTCAAAGGAAAGTGATTTTCTCTGAAAGGACAGCATTTAGAAAGTGAAGCAACACTCCATTCACTTCGCACAGTGAATTGAAGTGTTGGAACAGACTGCTTCTCTTTCAGAGAAACGCATGTGAGTTTCTTCCTAATGCTTGCAAGTAGCTTAAGGCACTTTCAAAGGAAAGTGATTTTCTCTGAAAGGACAGCATTTAGAAAGTGAAGCAACACTCCATTCACTTTGCACAGTGAATTGAAGTGTTGTAACAGACTGCTTCTCTTTCAGAGAAACGCATGTGAGTTTCTTGTGAATGCTTGCCAGTTGCTTAAGGCACTTTCAAAGGAAAGTGATTTTCTCTGAAAGGACAGCATTTAGAAAGTGAAGCAACACTCCATTTCCTTCGTGCAGTGAATTGAAGTGTTGGAACACACTGCTTGTCTTTCATAGAAACGCATTAGTGTTTCTTGTGAATGCTTGCAAGTAGCTTAAGGCACTTTCAAAGGAAAGTGATTTTCTCTGAAAGGACAGCATTTAGAAAGTGAAGCAACACTCCATTCACTTCGCATAGTGAATTGAAGTGTTGGAACAGACTGCTTCTCTTTCAGAGAAACGGATTAGTGTTTCTTGTGAATGCTTGCAAGTAGCTTAAGGCACTTTCAAAGGAAAGTGATTTTCTCTGAAAGGACAGCATTTAGAAAGTGAAGCAACACTCCATTCACTTCGCACAGTGAATTGAAGTGTTGGAACAGACTGCTTCTCTTTCAGAGAAACGCATGTGAGTTTTTTGTGAATGCTTGAAAGTAGTTTAAGGCACTTTCAAAGGAAAGTGATTTTCTCTGAAAGGACAGCATTTAGAAAGAGAAGCAACACTCCATTCACTTTGCACAGTTAATTGAAGTGTTGGAACAGACTGCTTCTCTTTCAGAGAAATGCATGTGAGTTTCTGTTGAATGCTTGTAAGTAGCATAAGGCACTTTCAAAAGAAAGTGATTTTCTCTGAAAGGACAGCATTTAGAAAGTGAAGCAACACTCCATTCAATTCGTGCAGTGAATTGAAGTGTTGGAAGAGACTGCTTGTCTTTCATAGAAACGCATTAGTGTTTCTTGTGAATGCTTGCAAGTACCTTAAGGCACTGTCAAAGGAAAGTGATTTTCTCTGAAAGGACAGCCTTTAGAAAGTGAAGCAACACTCCATTCACTTCGCACAGTGAATTGAAGTGTTGGAACAGACTGCTTCTCTTTCAGAGAAACGCATGTGAGTTTCTTCCTAATGCTTGCAAGTAGCTTAAGGCACTTTCAAAGGAAAGTGATTTTCTCTGAAAGGACAGCATTTAGAAAGTGAAGCAACACTCCATTCACTTCGCACAGTGAATTGAAGTATTGGAACAGACTGCTTCTCTTTCAGAGAAATGCATGAGAGTTTCTGTTGAATTCTTGTAAGTAGCTTAAGGCACTTTCAAAGGAAAGTGATTTTCTCTGAAAGGACAGCATTTAGAATGTGAAGCAACACTCCATTCACTTCGCACAGTGAATTGAAGTGTTGGAAAATAAGGCTTCTCTTTCAGAGAAATGCATGTGAGTTTCTTGTGAATGCTTGAAAGTTGCCTAAGGCACTTTCAAAGGAAAGTGATTTTCTCTGAAAGTACAGCATTTAGAAAGTGAAGCAACACTCCATTCACTTCGCACAGTGAAATGAAGTGTTCGAACAGATTGCTTCTCTTTCAGAGAAACGCATGTGAGTTTCTTCCTAATGCTTGTAAGTAGCTAAAGGCTCTTTCAAAGGAAAGTGATTTTCTCTGAAAGGACAGCATTTAGAAAGTGAAGCAACACTCCATTAACTTCGCACAGTGAATTGAAGTGTTGGAACAGACTCCTTCTCTTTCAGAGAAACACATGTGAGTTTCTCGTGAATGCTTGTAAGTAGATTAAGGCAGTTTCTAAGGAAAGTGATTTTCGCTAAAAGGACAGCATTTAGAAAGTGAAGCAACACTCCATTCACTTCGCACAGTGAATTGAAGTATTGGAACAGACTGCTTCTCTTTCAGAGAAATGCATGAGAGTTTCTGTTGAATTCTTGTAAGTAGCTTAAGGTACTTTCAAAGGAAAGTGATTTTCTCTGAAAGGACAGCATTTAGAAAGTGAAGCAACACTCCATTCACTTCGCACAGTGAATTGAAGTGTTGGAACAGATTGCTTCTCTTTCAGAGAAATGCATGTGAGTTTCTGTTGAATGCTTGTAAGTAGCATAAGGCACTTTCAAAGGAAAGTGATTTTCTCTGAAAGGACAGCATTTAGAAAGTGAAGCAACACTCCATTCAATTCGTGCAGTGAATTGAAGTGTTGGAAGAGACTGCTTGTCTTTCATAGAAACGCATTAGTGTTTCTTGTGAATGCTTGCAAGTACCTTAAGGCACTTTCAAAGGAAAGTGATTTTTTCTGAAAGGACAGCCTTTAGAAAGTGAAGCAACACTCCATTCACTTCGCACAGTGAATTGAAGTGTTGGAACAGACTGCTTCTCTTTCAGAGAAACGAATGTGAGTTTCTTCCTAATGCTTGCAAGTAGCTTAAGGCACTTTCAAAGGAAAGTGATTTTCTCTGAAAGGACAGCATTTAGAAAGTGAAGCAACACTCCATTCACTTCGCACAGTGAATTGAAGTATTGGAACAGACTGCTTCTCTTTCAGAGAAATGCATGTGAGTTTCTGTTGAATTCTTGTAAGTAGCTTAAGGCACTTTCAAAGGAAAGTGATTTTCTCTGAAAGGACAGCATTTAGAATGTGAAGCAACACTCCATTCACTTCGCACAGTGAATTGAAGTGTTGGAAAATAAGGCTTCTCTTTCAGAGAAATGCATGTGAGTTTCTTGTGAATGCTTGAAAGTTGCCTAAGGCACTTTCAAAGGAAAGTGATTTTCTCTGAAAGTACAGCATTTAGAAAGTGAAGCAACACTCCATTCACTTCGCACAGTGAAATGAAGTGTTCGAACAGATTGCTTCTCTTTCAGAGAAATGCATGTGAGTTTCTTCCTATTGCTTGTTAGTAGCTAAAGGCTCTTTCAAAGGAAAGTGATTTTCTCTGAAAGGACAGCATTTAGAAAGTGAAGCAACACTCCATTAACTTCGCACAGTGAATTGAAGTGTTGGAACAGACTCCTTCTCTTTCAGAGAAACACATGTGAGTTTCTCGTGAATGCTTGTAAGTAGATTAAGGCAGATTCTAAGGAAAGTGATTTTCGCTACAAGGACAGCATTTAGAAAGTGAAGCAACACTCCATTCACTTCGTGCAATGAATTGAAGTGTTGGAACCGACTGCTTCTCTTTCATAGAAACGCATTAGTGTTTCTTGTGAATGTTTGCAAGTAGCTTATGGCACTTTCAAAGGAAAGTGATTTTCTCTGAAAGGACAGCATTTAGAAAGTGAAGCAACACTCCATTCACTTCGCACAGAGAATTGAAGTGTTGGAACAGACTGCTTCTCTTTCAGAGAAATGCATGTGAGTTTCTGTTGAATGCTTGTAATTAGCTTAAGGCACTTTCAAAGGAAAGTGATTTTCTCTGAAAGGACAGCATTTAGAAAGTGAAGCAACACTCCATTAACTTCGCACAGTGAATTGAAGTGTTGGAACAGACTCCTTCTCTTTCAGAGAAACGCATGTGAGTTTCTTCCTAATGCTTGCAAGTAGCTTAAGGCACTTTCAAAGGAAAGTGATTTTCTCTGAAAGGACAGCATTTAGAAAGTGAAGCAGCACTCCATTCCCTTCGTGCAGTGAATTGAAGTGTTGGAACAGAGTGATTCTCTTTCATATAAACGCATTAGTGTTTCTTCTGAATGCTTGCAATTTGCTTAAGGCACTTTCAAAGGAAAGTGATTTTCTCTGAAAGGACAGCATTTAGAAAGTGAAGCAACACTCCATTCACTTCGCACAGTGAATTGAAGTGTTGGAACAGACTGCTTCTCTTTCAGAGAAATGCATGTGAGTTTCTGTTGAATGCTTGTAAGTAGCTTAAGGCACTTTCAAAAGAAAGAGATTTTCTCTGAAAGGACAGCATTTAGAAAGTGAAGCAACACTCCATTCACTTCGCACAGTGAATTGAAGTGTTGGAACAGACTTCTTCTGTTTCAGAGAAACGCATGTGAGTTTCTGTTGAAAGCTTGTAAGTAGCTTAAGGCACTTTCAAAGGAAAGTGATTTTCTCTGAAAGGACAGCCTTTAGAATGTGAAGCAACACTCCATTCACTTCGCACAGTGAATTGAAGTGTTGGAAAATAAGGCTTCTCTTTCAGAGAAATGCATGTGAGTTTCTTGTGAATGCTTGAAAGTTGCTTAAGGCACTTTCAAAGGAAAGTGATTTTCTCTGAAAGTACAGCATTTAGAAAGTGAAGCAACACTCCATTCAATTCGCACAGTGAAATGAAGTGTTGGAACAGACTGCTTCTCTTTCAGAGAAACGCATTAGTGTTTCTTGTGAATGTTTGCAAGTAGCTTATGGCACTTTCAAAGGAAAGTGATTTTCTCTGAAAGGACAGCATTTAGAAAGTGAAGCAACACTCCATTCACTTCGCACAGAGAATTGAAGTGTTGGACCAGACTGCTTCTCTTTCAGAGAAATGCATGTGAGTTTCTGTTGAATGCTTGTAATTAGCTTAAGGCACTTTCAAAGGAAAGTGATTTTCTCTGAAAGGACAGCATTTAGAAAGTGAAGCAACACTCCATTCACCTTGCACAGTGAATTGAAGTGTTGGAACAGACTGCTTCTCTTTCAGAGAAACGCATGTGAGTTTCTTCCTAATGCTTGCAAGTAGCTTAAGGCACTATCAAAGGAAAATGATTTTCTCTGAAAGAACAGAATTTAGAAAGTGAAGCAACACTCCCTTCACTGTGCACAGTGAATTGAAGTGTTGGAACAGACTGCTTCTCTTTCAGAGAAATGCATGTGAGTTTCTGGTGAATGCTTGTAAGTAGCTTAAGGCACTTTCAAATGAAAGTGATTTTCTCTGAAAGAACAGCATTTAGAAAGTGAAGCAACACTCCATTTCCTTCGTGCAGTGAATTGAAGTGTTGGAACACACTGCTTGTCTTTCATAGAAACGCATTAGTGTTTCTTGTGAATGCTTGCAAGTAGCTTAAGGCACTTTCAAAGGAAAGTGATTTTCTCTGAAAGGACAGCATTTAGAAAGTGAAGCATCACTCCATTCACTTCGCACAGTGAATTGAAGTGTTCGAACAGAATGCTTCTCTTTCAGAGAAACGCATGTGAGTTTCTTCCTAATGCTTGCAAGTAGCTGAAGGAACTTTCAAAGGAAAGTGATTTTCTCTGAAAGGACAGTATTTAGAAAGTGAGGCAACACTCCATTCACTTTGCCCAGTGAATTGAAGTGTTGGAACAGATTGCTTCTCTTTCAGAGAAATGCATGTGAGTTTCTGTTGAATGCTTGTAAGTAGCTTAAGGCACTTTCAAAGGAAAGTGATTTTCTCTGAATGGACAGCATTTAGAAAGTGAAGCAACACTCCATTCATTTCGCACAGTGAATTGAAGTGTAGGAACAGACTGCTTCTCTTTCTGAGAAACGCATGAGAGTTTCTTCCTAATGCTTGCAAGTAGCTTAAGGCACTTTCAAAGGAAAGTGATTTTCTCTGAAAGGACAGCATTTAGAAAGTGAAGCAACACTCCATTCACTTCGCACAGTGAATTGAAGTATTGGAACAGACTGCTTCTCTTTCAGAGAAACACATGTGAGTTTCTGGTGAATGCTTGTAAGTAGCTTAAGGCACTTTCAAAGGAAAGTGATTTTCTCTGAAAGGACAGCATTTAGAAAGTGAAGCAACACTCCATTCACTTCGCATAGTGAATTGAAGTGTTGGAACAGACTGCTTCTCTTTCAGAGAAACGCATGTGAGTTTCTTCCTAATGCTTGCAAGAAGCTTAAGGCACTTTCAAAGGAAAGTGATTTTTTCTGAAAGGACAGCATTTCGAAAGTGAGGCAACACTCCATTCACTTCGCACAGTGAATTGAAGTGTTGGAACACACTGCTTGTCTTTCATAGAAACGCATTAGTGTTTCTTTTGAATGCTTGCAAGTAGCTTAAGGCACTTTCAAAGGAAAGTGATTTTCTCTGAAAGGACAGCATTTAGAAAGTGAATCAACACTCCATTCACTTCGAACAGTGAATTGAAGGGTTGGAACAGAATGCTTCTCTTTCAGAGAAACGCATGTGAGTTTCTTCCTAATGCTTGCAAGTAGCTAAAGGCACTTTCAAAGGAAAGTGATTTTCTCTGAAAGGACAGTATTTAGAAAGTGAGGCAACACTCCATTCACTTTGCCCAGTGAATTGAAGTGTTGGAACAGACTGCTTCTCTTTCAGAGAAACGCATGTGAGTTTCTGGTGAATGCTTGTAAGAAGCTTAAGGCACTTTCAAACAAAGTGATTTTCTCTGAAAAGACAGCATTTAGAAAGTGAAGCAACACTCCATTAACTTCGCAGAGTGAATTGAAGTGTTGGAACAAACTGCTTCTCTTTCAGAGAAATGCATGGGAGTTTCTGTTGAATGCTTGTAAGTAGCTTAAGGCACTTTCAAAGGAAAGTGATTTTCTCTGAAAGGACAGCATTTAGAAAGTGATGCAACACTCCATTCACTTCGCACAGTGAATTGAAGTGTTGGAACAGACTGCTTCTCTTTCAGAGAAACGCATGTGAGTTTCTTCCTAATGCTTGCAAGTAGCTTAAGGCACTTTCAAAGGAAAGTGATTTTCTCTGAAAGGACAGCATTTAGAAAGTGAAGCAACACTCCATTCACTTTGCACAGTGAATTGAAGTGTTGGAACAGACTGCTTCTCTTTCAGAGAAACGCATGTGAGTTTCTTGTGAATGCTTGCCAGTTGCTTAAGGCACTTTCAAAGGAAAGTGATTTTCTCTGAAAGGACAGCATTTAGAAAGTGAAGCAACACTCCATTTCCTTCGTGCAGTGAATTGAAGTGTTGGAACACACTGCTTGTCTTTCATAGAAACGCATTAGTGTTTCTTGTGAATGCTTGCAAGTAGCTTAAGGCACTTTCAAAGGAAAGTGATTTTCTCTGAAAGGACAGCATTTAGAAAGTGAAGCAACACTCCATTCACTTCGCATAGTGAATTGAAGTGTTGGAACAGACTGCTTCTCTTTCAGAGAAACGGATTAGTGTTTCTTGTGAATGCTTGCAAGTAGCTTAAGGCACTTTCAAAGGAAAGTGATTTTCTCTGAAAGGACAGCATTTAGAAAGTGAAGCAACACTCCATTCACTTCGCACAGTGAATTGAAGTGTTGGAACAGACTGCTTCTCTTTCAGAGAAACGCATTAGTGTTTCTTGTGAATGCTTGCAAGTAGCTTAAGGCACTTTCAAAGGAAAGTGATTTTCTCTGAAAGGACAGCATTTAGAAAGTGAAGCAACACTCCATTCACTTCGCACAGTGAATTGAAGTGTTAGAACAGACTGGTTCTCTTTCAGAGAAACGCATGTGAGTTTCTTCCTAATGCTTGCAAGTAGGTTAAGGCACTTTCAAAGGAAAGTGATTTTCTCTGAAAGGACAGCATTTAGAAAGTGAAGCAAAACTCCATTCACTTCCCACAGTGAATTGAAGTGTTGGAACAGAGTGCTTCTCTTTCAGAGAAAGGCATGTGAGTTTCTGGTGAATGCTTGTAAGTAGCTTAAGGCACTTTCAAACAAAGTGATTTTCTCTGAAAGGACAGCATTTAGACAGTGAAGCAACACTCCATTCACTTCGCACAGTGAATTGAAGTGTTGGAACAAACTGCTTCTCTTTCAGAGAAATGCATGTGAGTTTCTGTTGAATGCTTGTAAGTAGCTTAAGGCACTTTCAAAGGAAAGTGATTTTCTCTGAAAGGACAGCATTTAGAAAGTGAAGCAACACTCCATTCACTTCGCACAGTGAATTGAAGTGTTGGAACAGACTGCTTCTCTTTCTGAGAAACGCAAGTGAGTTTCTTCCTAATGCTTGCAAGTAGCTTAAGGCACTTTCAAAGGAAAGTGATTTTCTCTGAAAGGACAGCATTTAGAAAGTGAAGCAACACTCCATTCACTTCGCAGAGTGAATTGAAGTATTGGAACAGACTGCTTCTCTTTCAGAGAAACACATGTGAGTTTCTGGTGAATGCTTGTAAGTAGCTTAAGGCACTTTCAAAGGAAAGTGATTTTCTCTGAAAGGACAGCATTTAGAAAGTGAAGCAACACTCCATTCACTTCGCACAGTGAATTGAAGTGTTGGAACAGACTGCTTCTCTTTCAGAGAAACGCATGTGAGTTTCTTCCTAATGCTTGCAAGAAGCTTAAGGCACTTTCAAAGGAAAGTGATTTTCTCTGAAAGGACAGCATTTCGAAAGTGAGGCAACACTCCATTCACTTCGCACAGTGAATTGAAGTGTTGGAACACACTGCTTGTTTTTCATAGAAACGCATTAGTGTTTCTTGTGAATGCTTGCAAGTAGCTTAAGGCACTTTCAAAGGAAAGTGATTTTCTCTGAAAGGACAGCATTTAGAAAGTGAAGAAACACTCCATTCACTTCGAACAGTGAATTGAAGGGTTGGAACAGAATGCTTCTCTTTCAGAGAAACGCATGTGAGTTTCTTCCTAATGCTTGAAAATAGCTTAAGGCACTTTCAAACTAAAGAGATTTTCTCTGAAAGGACAGTATTTAGAAAGTGAGGCAACACTCCATTCACTTTGCCCAGTGAATTGAAGTGTTGGAACAGACTGCTTCTCTTTCAGAGAAACGCATGTTAGTTTCTGGTGAATGCTTGTAAGTAGCTTAAGGCACTTTCAAACAAAGTGATTTTCTCTGAAAAGACAGCATTTAGAAAGTGAAGCAACACTCCATTCACTTCGCACAGTGAATTGAAGTGTTGGAACAAACTGCTTCTCTTTCAGAGAAATGCATGGGAGTTTCTGTTGAATGCTTGTAAGTAGCTTAAGGCACTTTCAAAGGAAAGTGATTTTCTCTGAAAGGACAGCATTTAGAAAGTGAAGCAACACTCCATTCACTTTGCACAGTGAATTGAAGTGTTGGAACAGACTGCTTCTCTTTCAGAGAAACGCATGTGAGTTTCTTCCTAATGCTTGCAAGTAGCTTAAGGCACTTTCAAAGGAAAGTGATTTTCTCTGAAAGGACAGCATTTAGAAAGTGAAGCAACACTCCATTCACTTCGCACAGTGAATTGAAGTGTTGGAACAGACTGGTTCTCTTTCAGAGAAATGCATGTGAGTTTCTTGTGAATGCTTGCAAGTTGCTTAAGGCACTTTCAAAGGAAAGTGATTTTCTCTGAAAGGACAGCATTTAGAAAGTGAAGCAACACTCCATTTCCTTCGTGCAGTGAATTGAAGTGTTGGAACACACTGCTTGTCTTTCATAGAAACGCATTAGTGTTTCTTGTGAATGCTTGCAAGTAGCTTAAGGCACTTTCAAAGGAAAGTGATTTTCTCTGAAAGGACAGCATTTAGAAAGTGAAGCAACACTCCATTCACTTCACACAGTGAATTGAAGTGTTGGAACAGAATGCTTCTCTTTCAGAGAAACGCATGTGAGTTTCTTCCTAATGCTTGCAAGTAGCTGAAGGCACTTTCAAAGGAAAGTGATTTTCTCTGAAAGGACAGTATTTAGAAAGTGAGGCAACACTCCATTCACTATGCCCAGTGAATTGAAGTGTTGGAACAGATTGCTTCTCTTTCAGAGAAATACATGTGAGTTTCTGGTGAATGCTTGTAAGTAGCTTAAGGCAATTTCAAAGGAATGTGATTTTCTCTGAAAGGACAGCATTTAGAAAATGAAGCAACACTCCATTCACTTCGTACAGTGAATTGAAGTGTTGGAAGAGAAGGCTTCTCTTTCAGAGAAATGCATGTGAATTTCTTGTGAATGTTTGAAAGTTGCTTAAGGCACTTTCAAACAAAAGTGATTTTCTCTGAAAGGACAGGATTTAGAAAGTGAAGCAACACTCCATTCACTCGCATAGTGAATTGAAGTGTTGGAACAGACTGCTTCTATTTCAGAGAAACGCATGTGTGTTTCCTGTGAATGCTTGAAAGTAGCTTAAGGCACTTTCAAAGGAAAGTGATTTTCTCTGAAAGGAGAGCATTTAGAAAGTGAAGTAACATTCCATTCACTTCGCACAGTGAATTGAAGTGTTGGAACAGACTGCTTCTCTTTCAGAGAAATGCATATGAGTGTCTGTTGAATGCTTGTAAGTAGCTCAAGGCTCTTTCAAAGGAAAGTGATTTTCTCTGAAAGGACAGCATTTGGAAAGTGAAGTAACATTCCATTCACTTCACACAGTGAATTGAAGTGTTGGAACAGACTGCTTCTCTTTCAGAGAAATGCATGTGAGTTTCTGTTGAATGCTTGTAAGTAGCTCAAGGCTCTTTCAAAGGAAAGTGATTTTCTCTGAAAGGACAGCATTTAGAAAGTAAAGCAACACTCCATTCCCTTCGCGCAATGAATTGAAGTGTTGGAACAGACTGCTTCTCTTTCAGAGAAACGCATTAGTGTTTCTTGTGAATGCTTGCAAGTAGCTTAAGGAACTTTCAAAGGAAAGTGATTTTCTCTGAAAGGACAGCATTTAGAAAGTGAAGCAACACTCCCTTCACTTCGCACAGTGAATTGAAGTGTTGGAACAGACTGGTTCTCTTTCAGAGAAACGCATGTTAGTTTCTTCCTAATGCTTGCAAGTAGCTTAAGGCACTTTCAAAGGAAAGTGATTTTCTCTGAAAGGACAGCATTTAGAAAGTGAAGCAACACTCCATTCACTTCCCACAGTGAATTGAAGTGTTGGAACAGAGTGCTTCTCTTTCAGAGAAACGCATGTGAGTTTCTTCCTAATGCTTGTAAGTAGCTTAAGGCACTTTCAAACAAAGTGATTTTCTCTGAAAGGACAGCATTTAGAAAGAGAAGCAACACTCCATTCACTTCGCAGAGTGAATTGAAGTATTGGAACAGACTGCGTCTCTTCCAGAGAAACACATGTGAGTTTCTGGTGAATGCTTGTAAGTAGCTTAAGGCACTTTCAAAGGAAAGTGATTTTCTCTGAAAGGACAGCATTTAGAAAGTGAAGCAACACTCCATTCACTTCGCAGAGTGAATTGAAGTATTGGAACAAACTGCTTCTCTTTCAGAGAAACACATGTGAGTTTCTGGTGAATGCTTGTAAGTAGCTTAAGGCACTTTCAAAGGAAAGTGATTTTCTCTGAAAGGACAGCATTTAGAAAGTGAAGCAACACTCCATTCACTTCGCACAGTGAATTGAAGTGTTGAAACAGACTGCTTCTCTTTCAGAGAAACGCATGTGAGTTTCTTCCTTATGCTTGCAAGAAGCTTAAGGCACTTTCAAAGGAAAGTGATTTTCTCTGAAAGGACAGCCTTTAGAATGTGAAGCAACACTCCATTCACTTCGCACAGTGAATTGAAGTGTTGGAAAATAAGGCTTCTC